>NW_026960646.1:0-85348 GCF_021018805.1 Prinia subflava | reverse complement strand
AAAAAACCTTTGCTCTTGCTCTGCAGACGAGGAATACACCAACTGGTACAAAATATACTTCACTTGTGAAAAGGGGCAAGAAAGTGTCTGCAGCAGCTTCTCTGCTTGCTGCAAACACAGACAACCAACAGGACTTGGTGTCTTGAGAAAACCAACACAGCAACAGCAAAGCATAGTGATCTACATAAGCTCTTCCATGGAAAACAAGCAATTTAGATCCTAAATCCTTTGCTCTTGCTCTGCAGAGGAGGAACACACCAACTGGCACAATATATACTTCACTTGTGGAAAGGGGCAAGGAAGTGTCTGCAGCAGCTTCTCTGCTTGCTGCAAACACAGACAACCAACAGGACTTGTGTCTTTAGAAACCAACACAGCAACAGCAAGCATAGTGTCTACATAGCTCTTCCATGGAAAACAAGCAATTTAGATCCTAAAACCGTTGCTCTTGCTCTGCAGAGGAGGAACACACCAACTGGCACAAAATATACTTCACTTGTGAAAAGGGGCAAGAAAGTGTCTGCAGCAGCTTCTCTGCTTGCTGAAAACACGGGAACAAACAGGGCTTGTGTCTTTAGAAAACCAACACAGCACAGCAAAGCATAGTGTTCTACATAGCTCTTCCATGGAAACAAGCAATTTAGATCCTAAAACCTTTGCACTTGCTCTGCAGACGAGGAATACACCAACTGGTACAAAATTATACTTCACTTGTGGAAAAGGGGCAAGAAAGTGTCTGCAGCAGCTTCTCTGCTTGCTGAAAACACAGAGAACAAACAGGGCTTGTGTCTTGAGAAAACCAACACAGCAACAGCAAAGCATAGTGTTCTACATAGCTCTTCATGGAAAACAAGCAATTTAGATCCTAAAACCTTTGCTCTTGCTCTGCAGACGAGGAATACACCAACTGGTACAAAATATACTTCACTAGTGGAAAAGGAGCAAGAAAGTGTCTGCAGCAAGCTTCTCTGCTTGCTGCAAACACAGACAACCAACAGGACTTGTGTCTTGAGAAAACCAACACAGTAACAGCAAAGCACAGTGATTCTACATATCTCTTCCAAGGAAATCAAGCAATTTAGGTCCTAAAACCTTTGCTCCTGCTCTGCAGACGAGGAATACACCAACTGGTACAAATATACGTCAGTAGTGGAGAAAGCAGGTACGTGTCTTCAAGAGCTTCTCTGCTCGCTTGTCAAGTACAGAGAACAAACAGGGTTTGTTTCTTGAGAAAAACGGACACAGCAACAGCAAAGCATAGTGTTCTACAGAGCTCTTCCATGGAAATCAAGCAATTTAGGTCCTAACACATTTGCTCTTGCTCTGCAGACGAGGAATACACCAACTGGTACAAAATCACCTTCACTTGTGGAAAAGGGGCAAGAAAGTGTCTGCAGCAGCTTCTCTGCTTGCTGCAAACACAGACAACCAACAGGACTTGTGTCTTGAGAAAACCGACACAGCAACAGGCAAAGCATAGTGTTCTACAGAGCTCTTCCATGGAAATCAAGCAATTTAGGTCCGAACACATTTGCTCTTGCTTTGCAGACGAGGAACACCACCAACTGGTACAAAATATACGTCAGTAGTGGAGAAAGCAGGTACGTGTCTTCAAGAGCTTCTCTGCTTGCTGAAAACACAGGGAACAAACAGGACTTATGTCTTAGAAAACCAACACAGCAACAGCAAAGCATAGTGTTCTACATAGCTCTTCCAATGAAATCAAGCAATATAAGTCCTAAAATCTTTGCTCTTGCTCTGCAGACGAGGAACACACCAACTGGTACAAAAATATACTTCACTTGTGAAAAAGGGGCAAGAAAGTGTCTGCAGCAGCTTCTCTGCTTGCTGCAAACACAGACAACCAACAGGACTTGTGTCTGAGAAAACCAACACAGCAACAGCAAAGCATAGTGTTCTACATAGCTCTTCCATGGAAAACAAGCTATTTAGATCCTAAAAACCTTTGCACTTGCTCTGCAGACAGAGGAATACAACAACTGGTACAAAATATACTTCACTTGTGGAAAAGGGGCAAGAAAGTGTCTGCAGCAGCTTCTCTGCTTGCTGAAACACAGAGAACAACAGGGCTTGTGTCTTGAGAAAACCAACACAGCAACAGCAAGCATAGTGTTCTACAGAGCTCTTCCATGGAAAACAAGCAATTTAGATCCTAAAACCTTTGCTCTTGCTCTGCAGACGAGGAATACACCAACTGGTACAAAATATACTTCACTAGTGGAAAAGGAGCAAGAAAGTGTCTGCAGCAGCTTCTCTGCTTGCTGCAAACACAGACAACCAACAGGACTTGTGTCTTGAGAAAACCAACACAGTAACAGCAAAGCACAGTGTTCTACATATCTCTTCCAAGGAAATCAAGCAATTTAGGTCCTAAAACCTTTGCTCCTGCTCTCCAGACGAGGAATACACCAACTGGTACAAAATATACGTCAGTAGTGGAGAAAGCAGGTACGTGTCTTCAAGAGCTTCTCTGCTCGCTGCAAGTACAGAGAACAAACCGGGTTTGTTTCTTGAGAAAACAGACACAGCAACAGCAAAGCATAGTGTTCTACAGAGCTCTTCCATGGAAATCAAGTAATTTAGGTCTAACATATTTGCTCTAGCTCTGCAGACGAGGAATACACCACTGGTACAAAATATACTTCACTTGTGGAAAAGGGGCAAGAAAGTGTCTGCAGCAGCTTCTCTGCTTGCTGCAAACACAGACAACCAACAGGACTTGTGTCTTGAGAAAACCAACGACAGCAACAGCAAAGCATAGTGTTCTACATAGCTCTTCCATGGAAAACAAGCAATTTAGATCCTTAAACCTTTGCTCTTGCTCTGCAGACGAGGAATACACCAACTGGTACAAATATACTTCACTTGTGGAAAAGGGGCAAGAAAGTGTCTGCAGCAGCTTCTCTGCTTGCTGCAAACACAGACAACCAACAGGACTTGTGTCTTGAGAAAACCAACACAGCAACAGCAAAGCATAGTGTTCTACATAGCTCTTCCATGGAAAACAAGCAATTTAGATCCTAAAACCTTTGCTCTTGCTCTGCAGAGGAGGAACACACCAACTGGTACAAAATATACTTCACTTGTGGAAAAGGGGCAAGAAAGTGTCTGCAGCAGCTTCTCTGCTTGCTGAAAACACAGGAACAAACAGGGCATGTGTCTTTGAAAACCAACACAGCAACAGCAAAGCATAGTGTTCTACATAGCTCTTCCATGGAAAACAAGCAATTTAGATCCTAAAACCTTTGCACTTGCTCTGCAGACGAGGAATACACCAACTGGTACAAAATATACTTCACCTTGTGGAAAAGGGGCAAGAAAGTGTCTGCAGCAGCTTCTCTGCTTGCTGAAAACACAGACAACCAACAGGACTTGTGTCTTGAGAAAACCAACACAGTAACAGCAAAGCACAGTGTTCTACATATCTCTTCCAAGGAAATCAAGCAATTTAGGTCCTAAAACCTTTGCTCCTGCTCTCCAGACGAGGAATACACCAACTGGTACAAAATATACGTCAGTAGTGGAGAAAGCAGGTACGTGTCTTCAAGAGCTTCTCTGCTCGCTGCAAGTACAGAGAACAAACAGGTTTGTTTCTTGAGAAAACCGACACAGCAACAGCAAAGCATAGTGTTCTACAGAGCTCTTCCATGGAAATCAAGTAATTTAGGTCCTAAAATATTTGCTCTTGCTCTGCAGACGAGGAATACACCAACTGGTACAAAATACTTCACTTGTGGAAAAGGGGCAAGAAAGTGTCTGCAGCAGCTTCTCTGCTTGCTGCAAACACAGACAACCAACAGGACTTGTGTCTTGAGAAAACCAACACAGCAACAGCAAAGCATAGTGTTCTACATAGCTCTTCCATGGGAAAACATGCAATATAGATCCTAAAACCTTGCTCTTGCTCTGCAGAGGAGGAACACACCAACTGGTACAAAATATACTTCACCTAGAGGAAAAGGGGCAAGAAAGTGTCTGCAGCAGCTTCTCTGCTTGCTGCAAACACAGACAACCAACAGGACTTGTGTCTTGAGTAAACCAACACAGTAACAGCAAAGCACAGTGTTCTACATATCTCTTCCAAGGAAATCAAGCAATTTAGGTCCTAAAACCTTTGCTCCTGCTCTCCAGACGAGGAATACACCAACTGGTAAAAAAATATACGTCAGTAGTGGAGAAAGCAGGTACGTGTCTTCAAGAGCTTCTCTGCTCGCTGCAAGTACAGAGAACAAACAGGGTTTTGTTTCTTGAGAAAACCGACACAGCAACAGCAAAGCATAGTGTTCTACAGAGCTCTTCCATGGAAATCAAGCAATTTAGGTCCTAACATATTTGCTCTTGCTCTGCAGACGAGAATACACCAACTGGTACAAAATATACTTCACTTGTGGAAAAGGGGCAAGAAAGTGTCTGCAGCAGCTTCTCTGCTTGCTGCAAACACAGACAACCAACAGGACTTGTGTCTTGAGAAAACCAACACAGCAACAGCAAAGCAATAGTGTTCTACCATAGCTCTTCCATGGAAAACAAGCAATTTAGATCCTAAAACCTTTGCTCTTGCTCTGCAGACGAGGAATACACCAACTGGTACAAAATATACTTCACTTGTGGAAAAGGGGCAAGAAAGTGTCTGCAGCAGCTTCTCTGCTTGCTGCAAACTCAGACAACCAACAGGACTTGTGTCTTGAGAAAACCAACCCAGCAACAGCAAAGCATAGTGTTCTACATAGCTCTTCCATGGAAAACAAGCAATTTAGATCCTAAAACCTTTGCTCTTGCTCTGCAGAGGAGGAACACACCAACTGGCACAAAATATACTTCACTTGTGGAAACAGGGGCAAGAAAGTGTCTGCAGCAGCTTCTCTGCTTGCTGAAAAACACAGGGAACAAACAGGGCTTGTGTCTTTAGAAAACCAACACAGCAACAGCAAAGCATAGTGTTCTACATAGCTCTTCCATGGAAAACAAGCAATTTAGATCCTAACACCTTTGCACTTGCTCTGCAGACGAGGAATACACCAACTGGTACAAAATATACTTCACTAGTGGAAAAGGGGCAAGAAAGTGTCTGCAGCAGCTTCTCTGCTTGCTGAAAACACAGAGAACAAACAGGGCTTGTGTCTTGAGAAAACAACACAGCAACAGCAAAGCATAGTGTTCTACAGAGCTCTTCCATGGAAAACAAGCAATTTAGATCCTAAAACCTTTGCACTTGCTCTGCAGATGAGGAATACACCAACTGGTACAAAATATCTTCACTTGTGGAAAAGGGGCAAGAAAGTGTCTGCAGCAGCTTCTCTGCTTGCTGAAAACACAGAGAACAAACAGGGCTTGTGTCTTGAGAAAAACGACAAGCAACAGCAAAGCATAGTGTTCTACAGAGCTCTTCCATGGAAATCAAGCAATTTAGGTCCTAACACATTTGCATCTTGCTCTGCAGACGAGGAATACACCAACTGGTACAAAATACACTTCACTTGTGGAAAAGGGGCAAGAAAGTGTCTGCAGCAGCTTCTCTGCTTGCTGCAAACACAGAACACCAACAGGACTTGTGTCTTGAGAAAAACCGACACAGCAACAGCAAAGCATAGTGTTCTACAGAGCTCTTCCATGGAAATCAAGCAATTTAGGTCCGAACACATTTGCTCTTGCTTTGCAGACGAGAACACACCAACTGGTACAAAATATACGTCAGTAGTGGAGAAGCAGGTACGTGTCTTCAAGAGCTTCTCTGCTTGCTGAAAACACAGGGAACAAACAGGACTTATGTCTTTAGAAAACCAACACAGCAACAGCAAAGCATAGTGTTCTACATAGCTCTTCCAATGAAATCAAGCAATTTAAGTCCTAAAATCTTTGCTCTTGCTCTGCAGACGAGGAACACACCAACTGGTACAAAATATACTTCACTTGTGAAAAAGGGGCAAGAAAGTGTCTGCAGCAGCTTCTCTGCTTGCTGCAAACACAGACAACCAACAGGACTTGTGTCTTGAGAAAACCACACAGCAACAGCAAAGCATAGTGTTCTTAATAGCTCTTCCATGGAAAACAAGCAATTAGATCCTAAAACCTTTGCACTTGCTCTGCAGACGAGAATACACCAACTGGTACAAAATATACTTCACTTGTGGAAAAGGGGCAAGAAAGTGTCTGCAGCAGCTTCTCTGCTTGCTGAAAACACAGAGAACAAACAGGGCTTGTGTCTTGAGAAAACCAACACAGCAACAGCAAAGCATAGTGTTCTACAGAGCTCTTCCATGGAAAACAAGCAATTTAGATCCTAAAACCTTTGCTCTTGCTCTGCAGACGAGGAATACACCAACTGTACAAATATACTTCACTAGTGGAAAAGGAGCAAGAAAGTGTCTGCAGCAGCTTCTCTGCTTGCTGCAAACACAGACAACCAACAGGACTTGTGTCTTGAGAAACCAACACAGTAACAGCAAAGCACAGTGTTCTACATATCTCTTCCAAGGAAATCAAGCAATTTAGGTCCTAAACCTTTGCTCCTGCTCTCCAGACGAGAATACACCAACTGGTACAAAATATACGTCAGTAGTGGAGAAAGCAGGTACGTGTCTTCAAGAGCTTCTCTGCTCGCTGCAAGTAC
This sequence comes from Prinia subflava, assembly GCF_021018805.1. Taxonomy (NCBI): domain Eukaryota; kingdom Metazoa; phylum Chordata; class Aves; order Passeriformes; family Cisticolidae; genus Prinia; species Prinia subflava. The sequence goes on along the minus strand of NW_026960646.1, from coordinate 78,717 downwards.
AGAGAACAAACAGGGTTTGTTTCTTGAGAAACAGACACAGCAACAGCAAAGCATAGTGTTCTACAGAGCTCTTCCATGGAAATCAAGTAATTTAGGTCCTAACATATTTGCTCTTGCTCTGCAGACGAGGAATACACCAACTGGTACAAAATATACTTCACTTGTGGAAAAGGGGCAAGAAAGTGTCTGCAGCAGCTTCTCTGCTTGCTGCAAACACAGACAACCAACAGGACTTGTGTCTTGAGAAAACCAACACAGCAACAGCAAAGCATAGTGTTCTACAGAGCTCTTCCATGGAAAACAAGCAATTTAGATCCTAAAACCTTTGCTCTTGCTCTGCAGACGAGGAATACACCAACTGGTACAAAATATACTTCACTTGTGGAAAAGGGGCAAGAAAGTGTCTGCAGCAGCTTCTCTGCTTGCTGCAAACACAGACAACCAACAGGACTTGTGTCTTGAGAAAACCAACACAGCAACAGCAAAGCATAGTGTTCTACATAGCTCTTCCATGGAAAACAAGCAATTTAGATCCTAAAACCTTTGCTCTTGCTCTGCAGAGGAGGAACACACCAACTGGTACAAAATATACTTCACTTGTGGAAAAGGGGCAAGAAAGTGTCTGCAGCAGCTTCTCTGCTTGCTGAAAACACAGGGAACAAACAGGGCTTGTGTCTTTAGAAAACCAACACAGCAACAGCAAAGCATAGTGTTCTACATAGCTCTTCCATGGAAAACAAGCAATTTAGATCCTAAAACCTTTGCACTTGCTCTGCAGACGAGGAATACACCAACTGGTACAAAATATACTTCACTTGTGGAAAAGGGGCAAGAAAGTGTCTGCAGCAGCTTCTCTGCTTGCTGAAAACACAGAGAACAAACAGGGCTTGTGTCTTGAGAAAACCAACACAGCAACAGCAAAGCATAGTGTTCTACATAGCTCTTCCATGGAAAACAAGCAATTTAGATCCTAAAACCTTTGCTCTTGCTCTGCAGACGAGGAATACACAAACTGGTACAAAATATACTTCACTAGTGGAAAAGGAGCAAGAAAGTGTCTGCAGCAGCTTCTCTGCTTGCTGCAAACACAGACAACCAACAGACTTGTGTCTTGAGAAAACCAACACAGTAACAGCAAGCACAGTGTTCTACATATCTCTTCCAAGGAAATCAAGCAATTTAGGTCCTAAAACCTTTGCTCCTGCTCTCCAGACGAGGAATACACCAACTGGTAACAAAATATACGTCAGTAGTGGAGAAAGCAGGTACGTGTCTTCAAGAGCTTCTCTGCTCGCTGCAAGTACAGAGAACAAACAGGGTTTGTTTCTTGAGAAAACCGACACAGCAACAGCAAAGCATAGTGTTCTACAGAGCTCTTCCATGGAAATCAAGTAATTTAGGTCCTAACATATTTGCTCTTGCTCTGCAGACGAGGAATACACCAACTGGTACAAAATATACTTCACCTTGTGGAAAAGGGGCAAGAAAGTGTCTGCAGCAAGCTTCTCTGCTTGCTGCAAACACAGACAACCAACAGGACTTGTGTCTTGAGAAAACCAACACAGCAACAGCAAAGCATAGTGTTCTACATAGCTCTTCCATGGAAAACAAGCAATATAGATCCTAAAACCTTTGCTCTTGCTCTGCAGAGGAGGAACACACCAACTGGTACAAAATATACTTCACTAGAGGAAAAGGGGCAAGAAAGTGTCTGCAGCAGCTTCTCTGCTTGCTGAAAACACAGAGAACAAACAGGGCTTGTGTCTTGAGAAAACCAACACAGCAACAGCAAAGCATAGTGTTCTACATAGCTCTTCCATGGAAAAACAAGCAATTTAGATCTAAAACCTTTGCTCTTGCTCTGCAGACGAGGAATACACCAACTGTACAAAATATACTTCACTAGTGGAAAAGGAGCAAGAAAGTGTCTGCAGCAGCTTCTCTGCTTGCTGCAAACACAGACAACCAACAGAACTTGTGTCTTGAGAAAACCAACACAGTAACAGCAAAGCACAGTGTTTCTACATATCTCTTCCAAGGAAATCAAGCAATTTAGGTCCTAAAACCTTTGCTCCTGCTCTCCAGACGAGGAATACACCAACTGGTAAAAAATATACGTCAGTAGTGGAGAAAGCAGGTACGTGTCTTCAAGAGCTTCTCTGCTCGCTGCAAGTACAGAGAACAAACAGGGTTTGTTTCTTGAGAAAAACCGACACAGCAACAGCAAAGCATAGTGTTCTACAGAGCTCTTCCATGGAAATCAAGCAATTTAGGTCCTAACATATTTGCTCTTGCTCTGCAGACGAGGAATACACCAACTGGTACAAAATATACTTCACTTGTGGAAAAGGGGCAAGAAAGTGTCTGCAGCAGCTTCTCTGCTTGCTGCAAACACAGACAACCAACAGGACTTGTGTCTTGAGAAAACCAACACAGCAACAGCAAAGCATAGTGTTCTACATAGCTCTTCCATGAAAACAAGCAATTTAGATCCTAAAACCTTTGCTCTTGCTCTGCAGACGAGGAATACACCAACTGGTACAAAATATACTTCACTTGTGGAAAAGGGGCAAGAAAGTGTCTGCAGCAGCTTCTCTGCTTGCTGCAAACTCAGACAACCAACAGGACTTGTGTCTTGAGAAAACCAACACAGCAACAGCAAAGCATAGTGTTCTACATAGCTCTTCCATGGAAAACAAGCAATTTAGATCCTAAAACCTTTGCTCTTGCTCTGCAGAGGAGGAACACACAACTGGCACAAAATATACTTCACTTGTGGAAAAGGGCAAGAAAGTGTCTGCAGCAGCTTCTCTGCTTGCTGAAAACACAGGGAACAAACAGGGCTTGTGTCTTTAGAAAACCAACACAGCAACAGCAAAGCATAGTGTTCTACATAGCTCTTCCATGGAAAACAAGCAATTTAGATCCTAACACCTTTGCACTTGCTCTGCAGACGAGGAATACACCAACTGGTACAAAATATACTTCACTAGTGGAAAAGGGGCAAGAAAGTGTCTGCAGCAGCTTCTCTGCTTGCTGAAAAACACAGAGAACAAACAGGGCTTGTGTCTTGAGAAAACCGACACAGCAACAGCAAAGCATAGTGTTCTACAGAGCTCTTCCATGGAAAACAAGCAATTTAGATCCTAAAACCTTTGCACTTGCTCTGCAGACGAGGAATACACCAACTGGTACAAAATATACTTCACTTGTGGAAAAGGGGCAAGAAAGTGTCTGCAGCAGCTTCTCTGCTTGCTGAAAACACAGAGAACAAACAGGGCTTGTGTCTTGAGAAAAACGACACAGCAACAGCAAAGCATAGTGTTCTACAGAGCTCTTCCATGGAAATCAAGCATTTTAGGTCCTAACACATTTGCTCTTGCTCTGCAGACGAGGAATACACCAACTGGTACAAAATACACTTCACTTGTGGAAAAGGGGCAAGAAAGTGTCTGCAGCAGCTTCTTCTGCTTGCTGCAAACACAGACAACCAACAGGACTTGTGTCTTGAGAAAACCGACACAGCAACAGCAAAGCATAGTGTTCTACAGAGCTCTTCCATGGAAATCAAGCAATTTAGGTCCGAACACATTTGCTCTTGCTTTGCAGACGAGGAACACACCAACTGGTACAAAATATACGTCAGTAGTGGAGAAAGCAGGTACGTGTCTTCAAGAGCTTCTCTGCTTGCTGAAAACACAGGGAACAAACAGACTTATGTCTTTAGAAAACCAACACAGCAACAGCAAAGCATAGTGTTCTACATAGCTCTTCCAATGAAATCAAGCAATTTAAGTCCTAAAATCTTTGCTCTTGCTCTGCAGACGAGGAACACACCAACTGGTACAAAATATACTTCACTTGTGAAAAAAGGGGCAAGAAAGTGTCTGCAGCAGCTTCTCTGCTTGCTGCAAACACAGACAACCAACAGGACTTGTGTCTTGAGAAAACCAACACAGCAACAGCAAAGCATAGTGTTCTACATAGCTCTTCCATGGAAAACAAGCAATTTAGATCCTAAAACCTTTGCTCTTGCTCTGCAGAGGAGGAACACACCAACTGGTACGAAATATACTTCACTTGTGGAAAAGGGGCAAGAAAGTGTCTGCAGCAGCTTCTCTGCTTGCTGAAAACACAGGGAACAAACAGGGCTTGTGTCTTTAGAAAACCAACACAGCAACAGCAAAGCATAGTGTTCTACATAGCTCTTCCATGGAAAACAAGCAATTTAGATCCTAAAACCTTTGCACTTGCTCTGCAGACGAGGAATACACCAACTGGTACAAAAATATACTTCACTTGTGGAAAAGGGGCAAGAAAGTGTCTCTGCAGCAGCTTCTCTGCTTGCTGAAAACACAGGGAACAAACAGGGCTTGTGTCTTGAGAAAACCAACACAGCAACAGCAAAGCATAGTGTTCTACATAGCTCTTCCATGGAAAACAAGCAATTTAGATCCTAAAACCTTTGCTCTTGCTCAGCAGACGAGGAATACACAAACTGGTACAAAATATACTTCACTAGTGGAAAAGGAGCAAGAAAGTGTCTGCAGCAGCTTCTCTGCTTGCTGCAAACACAGACAACCAACAGGACTTGTGTCTTGAGAAAACCAACACAGTAACAGCAAAGCACAGTGTTCTACATATCTCTTCCAAGGAAATCAAGCAATTTAGGTCCTAAAACCTTTGCTCCTGCTCTCCAGACGAGGAATACACCAACTGGTACAAAAATATACGTCAGTAGTGGAGAAAGCAGGTACGTGTCTTCAAGAGCTTCTCTGCTCGCTGCAAGTACAGAGAACAAACAGGGTTTGTTTCTTGAGAAAACCGACACAGCAACAGCAAAGCATAGTGTTCTACAGAGCTCTTCCATGGAAATCAAGTAATTTAGGTCCTAACATATTTGCGCTTGCTCTGCAGACGAGGAATACACCAACTGGTACAAAATATACTTCACTTGTGGAAAAGGGGCAAGAAAGTGTCTGCAGCAGCTTCTCTGCTTGCTGCAAACACAGACAAACAACAGGACTTGTGTCTTGAGAAAACCAAACACAGCAACAGCAAAGCATAGTGTTCTACAGAGCTCTTCCATGGAAAACAAGCAATTTAGATCCTAAAACCTTTGCTCTTGCTCTGCAGACGAGGAATACACCAACTGGTACAAAATATGACTTCACTTGTGGAAAAGGGGCAAGAAAGTGTCTGCAGCAGCTTCTCTGCTTGCTGCAAACACAAACAAGCAACAGGACTTGTGTCTTGAGAAAACCAACACAGCAACAGCAAAGCATAGTGTTCTACATAGCTCTTCCATGGAAAACAAGCAATTTAGATCCTAAAACCTTTGCTCTTGCTCTGCAGAGGAGGAACACCACCAACTGGTACAAAATATACTTCACTTGTGGAAAAGGGGCAAGAAAGTGTCTGCAGCAGCTTCTCTGCTTGCTGAAAACACAGGGAACAAACAGGGCTTGTGTCTTTAGAAAACCAACACAGCAACAGCAAAGCATAGTGTTCTACATAGCTCTTCCATGGAAAACAAGCAATTTAGATCCTAAAACCTTTGCACTTGCTCTGCAGACGAGGAATACACCAACTGGTACAAAATATACTTCACTTGTGGAAAAGGGGCAAGAAAGTGTCTGCAGCAGCTTCTCTGCTTGCTGAAAACACAGAGAACAAACAGGACTTGTGTCTTGAGAAAACCAACACAGCAACAGCAAAGCATAGTGTTCTACATAGCTCTTCCATGGAAAACAAGCAATTTAGATCCTAAAACCTTTGCTCTTGCTCTGCAGACGAGGAATACACCAACTGGTACAAAATATACTTCACTTGTGGAAAAGGGGCAAGAAAGTGTCTGCAGCAGCTTCTCTGCTTGCTGCAAACACAGACAACCAACAGGACTTGTGTCTTGAGAAAACCAACACAGTAACAGCAAAGCACAGTGTTCTACATATCTCTTCCAAGGAAATCAAGCAAATTTAGGTCCTAAAACCTTTGCTCCTGCTCTGCAGACGAGGAATACACCAACTGGTACAAAATATACGTCAGTAGTGGAGAAAGCAGGTACGTGTCTTCAAGAGCTTCTATGCTCGCTGCAAGTACAGAGAACAAACAGGGTTTGTTTCTTGAGAAAACCGACACAGCAACAGCAAAGCATAGTGTTCTACAGAGCTCTTCCATGGAAATCAAGCAATTTAGGTCCTAACACATTTGCTCTTGCTCTGCAGACGAGGAATACACCAACTGGTACAAAATACACTTCACTTGTGGAAAAGGGGCAAGAAAGTGTCTGCAGCAGCTTCTCTGCTTGCTGCAAACACAGACAACCAACCAGACTTGTGTCTTGAGAAAACCAACACAGCAACAGCAAAGCATAGTGTTCTACATAGCTCTTCCATGGAAAACAAGCAATTTAGAACCTAAAACATTTGCTCTTGCTTTGCAGAGGAGGAACACACCAACTGGTACAAAATATACGTCAGTACTGGAGAAAGCAGGTACGTGTCTTCCAGAGCTTCTCTGCTTGCTGAAAACACAGAGAACAAACAGGGCTTGTGTCTTTAGAAAACCAACACAGCAACAGCAAAGCATAGTGTTCTACATAGCTCTTCCATGGAAAACAAGCAATTTAGATCCTAAAACCTTTGCTCTTGCTCTGCAGACGAGGAATACACCAACTGGTACAAAATATACTTCACTAGTGGAAAAGGAGCAAGAAAGTGTCTGCAGCAGCTTCTCTGCTTGCTGCAAACACAGACAACCAACAGGACTTGTGTCTTGAGAAAACCAACACAGTAACAGCAAAGCACAGTGTTCTACATATCTCTTCAAGGAAATCAAGCAATTTAGGTCCTAAAACCTTTGCTCCTGCTCTGCAGACGAGGAATACACCAACTGGTACAAAATATACGTCAGTAGTGGAGAAAGCAGGTACGTGTCTTCAAGAGCTTCTCTGCTCGCTGCAAGTACAGAGAACAAACAGGGTTTGTGTCTTTAGAAAACCGACACAGCAACAGCAAAGCATAGTGTTCTACAGAGCTCTTCCATGGAAATCAAGTAATTTAGGTCCTAACATATTTGCTCTTGCTCTGCAGACGAGGAATACACCAACTGGTACAAAATATACTTCACTTGTGGAAAAGGGGCAAGAAAGTGTCTGCAGCAGCTTCTCTGCTTGCTGCAAACACAGACAACCAACAGGACTTGTGTCTTGAGAAAACCAACACAGCAACAGCAAAGCATAGTGTTCTACATAGCTCTTCCATGGAAAACAAGCAATTTAGATCCTAAAACCTTTGCTCTTGCTCTGCAGACGAGGAATACACCAACTGGTACAAAATATACTTCACTTGTGGAAAAGGGGCAAGAAAGTGTCTGCAGCAGCTTCTCTGCTTGCTGCAAACTCAGACAACCAACAGGACTTGTGTCTTGAGAAAACCAACACAGCAACAGCAAAGCATAGTGTTCTACATAGCTCTTCCATGGAAAACAAGCAATTTAGATCCTAAAACCTTTGCTCTTGCTCTGCAGAGGAGGAACACACCAACTGGCACAAAATATACTTCACTTGTGGAAAAGGGGCAAGAAAGTGTCTGCAGCAGCTTCTCTGCTTGCTGAAAACACAGGGAACAAACAGGGCTTGTGTCTTTAGAAAACCAACACAGCAACAGCAAAGCATAGTGTTCTACATAGCTCTTCCATGGAAAACAAGCAATTTAGATCCTAACACCTTTGCACTTGCTCTGCAGACGAGGAATACACCAACTGGTACAAAATATACTTCACTAGTGGAAAAGGGGCAAGAAAGTGTCTGCAGCAGCTTCTCTGCTTGCTGAAAACACAGAGAACAAACAGGGCTTGTGTCTTGAGAAAACCAACACAGCAACAGCAAAGCATAGTGTTCTTAATAGCTCTTCCATGGAAAACAAGCAATTTAGATCCTAAAACCTTTGCACTTGCTCTGCAGACGAGGAATACACCAACTGGTACAAAATATACTTCACTTGTGGAAAAGGGGCAAGAAAGTGTCTGCAGCAGCTTCTCTGCTTGCTGAAAACACAGAGAACAAACAGGGCTTGTGTCTTGAGAAAACCAACACAGCAACAGCAAAGCATAGTGTTCTACATAGCTCTTCCATGGAAAACAAGCAATTTAGATCCTAAAACCTTTGCTCTTGCTCTGCAGACGAGGAATACACCAACTGGTACAAAATATACTTCACTAGTGGAAAAGGAGCAAGAAAGTGTCTGCAGCAGCTTCTCTGCTTGCTGCAAACACAGACAACCAACAGGACTTGTGTCTTGAGAAAACCAACACAGTAACAGCAAAGCACAGTGTTCTACATATCTCTTCCAAGGAAATCAAGCAATTTAGGTCCTAAAACCTTTGCACTTGCTCTGCAGACGAGGAATACACCAACTGGTACAAAATATACGTCAGTAGTGGAGAAAGCAGGTACGTGTCTTCAAGAGCTTCTATGCTCGCTGCAAGTACAGAGAACAAACAGGGTTTGTTTCTTGAGAAAAACGACACAGCAACAGCAAAGCATAGTGTTCTACAGAGCTCTTCCATGGAAATCAAGCAATTTAGGTCCTAACAATTTTGCTCTTGCTCTGCAGACGAGGAATACACCAACTGGTACAAAATACACTTCACTTGTGGAAAAGGGGCAAGAAAGTGTCTGCAGCAGCTTCTCTGCTTGCTGCAAACACAGACAACCAACAGGACTTGTGTCTTGAGAAAACCGACACAGCAACAGCAAAGCATAGTGTTCTACAGAGCTCTTCCATGGAAATCAAGCAATTTAGGTCCGAACACATTTGCTCTTGCTTTGCAGACGAGGAACACACCAACTGGTACAAAATATACGTCAGTAGTGGAGAAAGCAGGTACGTGTCTTCAAGAGCTTCTCTGCTTGCTGAAAACACAGGGAGCAAACAGGACTTATGTCTTTAGAAAACCAACACAGCAACAGCAAAGCATAGTGTTCTACATAGCTCTTCCAATGAAATCAAGCAATTTAAGTCCTAAAATCTTTGCTCTTGCTCTGCAGACGAGGAACACACCAACTGGTACAAAATATACTTCACTTGTGAAAAAGGGGCAAGAAAGTGTCTGCAGCAGCTTCTCTGCTTGCTGCAAACACAGACAACCAACAGGACTTGTGTCTTGAGAAAACCAACACAGCAACAGCAAAGCATAGTGTTCTACATAGCTCTTCCATGGAAAACAAGCAATTTAGATCCTAAAACCTTTGCACTTGCTCTGCAGACGAGGAATACACCAACTGGTACAAAATATACTTCACTTGTGGAAAAGGGGCAAGAAAGTGTCTGCAGCAGCTTCTCTGCTTGCTGAAAACACAGAGAACAAACAGGGCTTGTGTCTTGAGAAAACCAACACAGCAACAGCAAAGTATAGTGTTCTTAATAGCTCTTCCATGGAAAACAAGCAATTTAGATCCTAAAATCTTTGCTCTTGCTCTGCAGACAAGGAATACACCAACTGGTACAAAATATACTTCACTAGTGGAAAAGGAGCAAGAAAGTGTCTGCAGCAGCTTCTCTGCTTGCTGCAAACACAGACAACCAACAGGACTTGTGTCTTGAGAAAACCAACACAGTAACAGCAAAGCACAGTGTTCTACATATCTCTTCCAAGGAAATCAAGCAATTTAGGTCCTAAAACCTTTGCTCCTGCTCTCCAGACGAGGAATACACCAACTGGTACAAAATATACGTCAGTAGTGGAGAAAGCAGGTACGTGTCTTCAAGAGCTTCTATGCTCGCTGCAAGTACAGAGAACAAACAGGGTTTGTTTCTTGAGAAAACCGACACAGCAACAGCAAAGCATAGTGTTCTACAGAGCTCTTCCATGGAAATCAAGCAATTTAGGTCCTAACACATTTGCTCTTGCTCTGCAGACGAGGAATACACCAACTGGTACAAAATACACTTCACTTGTGGAAAAGGGGCAAGAAAGTGTCTGCAGCAGCTTCTCTGCTTGCTGCAAACACAGACAACCAACAGGACTTGTGTCTTGAGAAAACCAACACAGCAACAGCAAAGCATAGTGTTCTACATAGCTCTTCCATGGAAAACAAGCAATTTAGAACCCAAAACATTTGCTCTTGCTTTGCAGAGGAGGAACACACCAACTGGTACAAAATATACGTCAGTACTGGAGAAAGCAGGTACGTGTCTTCAAGAGCTTCTCTGCTTGCTGAAAACACAGGGAACAAACAGGGCTTGTGTCTTGAGAAAACCAACACAGCAACAGCAAAGCATAGTGTTCTACATAGCTCTTCCATGGAAAACAAGCAATTTAGATCCTAAAACCTTTGCTCTTGCTCAGCAGACGAGGAATACACAAACTGGTACAAAATATACTTCACTAGTGGAAAAGGAGCAAGAAAGTGTCTGCAGCAGCTTCTCTGCTTGCTGCAAACACAGACAACCAACAGGACTTGTGTCTTGAGAAAACCAACACAGTAACAGCAAAGCACAGTGTTCTACATATCTCTTCCAAGGAAATCAAGCAATTTAGGTCCTAAAACCTTTGCTCCTGCTCTCCAGACGAGGAATACACCAACTGGTACAAAATATACGTCAGTAGTGGAGAAAGCAGGTACGTGTCTTCAAGAGCTTCTCTGCTCGCTGCAAGTACAGAGAACAAACAGGGTTTGTTTCTTGAGAAAACCGACACAGCAACAGCAAAGCATAGTGTTCTACAGAGCTCTTCCATGGAAATCAAGTAATTTAGGTCCTAACACATTTGTTCTTGCTCTGCAGACGAGGAATACACCAACTGGTACAAAATACACTTCACTTGTGGAAAAGGGGCAAGAAAGTGTCTGCAGCAGCTTCTCTGCTTGCTGCAAACACAGACAACCAACAGGACTTGTGTCTTGAGAAAACTACCACAGCAACAGCAAAGCATAGTGTTCTACATAGCTCTTCCATGGAAAACAAGCAATTTAGAACCTAAAACATTTGCTCTTGCTTTGCAGAGGAGGAACACACCAACTGGTACAAAATATACGTCAGTACTGGAGAAAGCAGGTACGTGTCTTCAAGAGCTTCTCTGCTTGCTGAAAACACAGGGAACAAACAGGGCTTGTGTCTTGAGAAAACCAACACAGCAACAGCAAAGCATAGTGTTCTACATAGCTCTTCCATGGAAAACAAGCAATTTAGATCCTAAAACCTTTGCTCTTGCTCAGCAGACGAGGAATACACAAACTGGTACAAAATATACTTCACTAGTGGAAAAGGCGCAAGAAAGTGTCTGCAGCAGCTTCTCTGCTTGCTGCAAACACAGACAACCAACAGGACTTGTGTCTTGAGAAAACCAACACAGTAACAGCAAAGCACAGTGTTCTACATATCTCTTCCAAGGAAATCAAGCAATTTAGGTCCTAAAACCTTTGCTCCTGCTCTCCAGACGAGGAATACACCAACTGGTACAAAATATACGTCAGTAGTGGAGAAAGCAGGTACGTGTCTTCAAGAGCTTCTCTGCTCGCTGCAAGTACAGAGAACAAACAGGGTTTGTTTCTTGAGAAAACCGACACAGCAACAGCAAAGCACAGTGTTCTACAGAGCTCTTCCATGGAAATCAAGTAATTTAGGTCCTAACATATTTGCTCTTGCTCTGCAGACGAGGAATACACCAACTGGTACAAAATATACTTCACTTGTGGAAAAGGGGCAAGAAAGTGTCTGCAGCAGCTTCTCTGCTTGCTGCAAACACAGACAACCAACAGGACTTGTGTCTTGAGAAAACCAACACAGCAACAGCAAAGCATAGTGTTCTACAGAGCTCTTCCATGGAAAACAAGCAATTTAGATCCTAAAACCTTTGATCTTGCTCTGCAGACGAGGAATACACCAACTGGTACAAAATATACTTCACTTGTGGAAAAGGGGCAAGAAAGTGTCTGCAGCAGCTTCTCTGCTTGCTGCAAACACAGACAACCAACAGGACTTGTGTCTTTAGAAAACCAACACAGCAACAGCAAAGCATAGTGTTCTACATAGCTCTTCCATGGAAAACAAGCAATTTAGATCCTAAAACCTTTGCACTTGCTCTGCAGACGAGGAATACACCAACTGGTACAAAATATACTTCACTTGTGGAAAAGGGGCAAGAAAGTGTCTGCAGCAGCTTCTCTGCTTGCTGAAAACACAGAGAACAAACAGGGCTTGTGTCTTGAGAAAACCAACACAGCAACAGCAAAGCATAGTGTTCTACATTGCTCTTCCATGGAAAACAAGCAATTTAGATCCTAAAACCTTTGCTCTTGCTCTGCAGACGAGGAATACACCAACTGGTACAAAATATACTTCACTAGTGGAAAAGGAGCAAGAAAGTGTCTGCAGCAGCTTCTCTGCTTGCTGCAAACACAGACAACCAACAGGACTTGTGTCTTGAGAAAACCAACACAGTAACAGCAAAGCACAGTGTTCTACATATCTCTTCCAAGGAAATCAAGCAATTTAGGTCCTAAAACCTTTGCTCCTGCTCTGCAGACGAGGAATACACCAACTGGTACAAAATATACGTCAGTAGTGGAGAAAGCAGGTACGTGTCTTCAAGAGCTTCTATGCTCGCTGCAAGTACAGAGAACAAACAGGGTTTGTTTCTTGAGAAAACCGACACAGCAACAGCAAAGCATAGTGTTCTACAGAGCTCTTCCATGGAAATCAAGCAATTTAGGTCCTAACACATTTGTTCTTGCTCTGCAGACGAGGAATACACCAACTGGTACAAAATACACTTCACTTGTGGAAAAGGGGCAAGAAAGTGTCTGCAGCAGCTTCTCTGCTTGCTGCAAACACAGACAACCAACAGGACTTGTGTCTTGAGAAAACCAACACAGCAACAGCAAAGCATAGTGTTCTACATAGCTCTTCCATGGAAAACAAGCAATTTAGAACCTAAAACATTTGCTCTTGCTTTGCAGACGAGGAACACACCAACTGGTACAAAATATACGTCAGTACTGGAGAAAGCAGGTACGTGTCTTCAAGAGCTTCTCTGCTTGCTGAAAACACAGAGAACAAACAGGGCTTGTGTCTTGAGAAAACAAACACAGCAACCGAAAACCATAGTGTTCTACATAGCTCTTCCATGGAAAACAAGCAATTTAGATCCTAAAACCTTTGCTCTTGCTCTGCAGACGAGGAATACACCAACTGGTACAAAATATACTTCACTTGTGGAAAAGGGGCAAGAAAGTGTCTGCAGCAGCTTCTCTGCTTGCTGCAAACTCAGACAACCAACAGGACTTGTGTCTTGAGAAAACCAACACAGCAACAGCAAAGCATAGTGTTCTACATAGCTCTTCCATGGAAAACAAGCAATTTAGATCCTAAAACCTTTGCTCTTGCTCTGCAGAGGAGGAACACACCAACTGGCACAAAATATACTTCACTTGTGGAAAAGGGGCAAGAAAGTGTCTGCAGCAGCTTCTCTGCTTGCTGAAAACACAGGGAACAAACAGGGCTTGTGTCTTGAGAAAACCAACACAGCAACAGCAAAGCATAGTGTTCTACATAGCTCTTCCATGGAAAACAAGCAATTTAGATCCTAACACCTTTGCACTTGCTCTGCAGACGAGGAATACACCAACTGGTACAAAATATACTTCACTAGTGGAAAAGGGGCAAGAAAGTGTCTGCAGCAGCTTCTCTGCTTGCTGAAAACACAGAGAACAAACAGGGCTTGTGTCTTGAGAAAACCAACACAGCAACAGCAAAGCATAGTGTTCTTAATAGCTCTTCCATGGAAAACAAGCAATTTAGATCCTAAAACCTTTGCACTTGCTCTGCAGACGAGGAATACACCAACTGGTACAAAATATACTTCACTTGTGGAAAAGGGGCAAGAAAGTGTCTGCAGCAGCTTCTCTGCTTGCTGAAAACACAGAGAACAAACAGGGCTTGTGTCTTGAGAAAACCAACACAGCAACAGCAAAGCATAGTGTTCTACATAGCTCTTCCATGGAAAACAAGCAATTTAGATCCTAAAACCTTTGCTCTTGCTCTGCAGACGAGGAATACACCAACTGGTACAAAATATACTTCACTAGTGGAAAAGGAGCAAGAAAGTGTCTGCAGCAGCTTCTCTGCTTGCTGCAAACACAGACAACCAACAGGACTTGTGTCTTGAGAAAACCAACACAGTAACAGCAAAGCACAGTGTTCTACATATCTCTTCCAAGGAAATCAAGCAATTTAGGTCCTAAAACCTTTGCACTTGCTCTGCAGACGAGGAATACACCAACTGGTACAAAATATACGTCAGTAGTGGAGAAAGCAGGTACGTGTCTTCAAGAGCTTCTCTGCTCGCTGCAAGTACAGAGAACAAACAGGGTTTGTTTCTTGAGAAAAACGACACAGCAACAGCAAAGCATAGTGTTCTACAGAGCTCTTCCATGGAAATCAAGCAATTTAGGTCCTAACACATTTGCTCTTGCTCTGCAGACGAGGAATACACCAACTGGTACAAAATACACTTCACTTGTGGAAAAGGGGCAAGAAAGTGTCTGCAGCAGCTTCTCTGCTTGCTGCAAACACAGACAACCAACAGGACTTGTGTCTTGAGAAAACCGACACAGCAACAGCAAAGCATAGTGTTCTACAGAGCTCTTCCATGGAAATCAAGCAATTTAGGTCCGAACACATTTGCTCTTGCTTTGCAGAGGAGGAACACACCAACTGGTACAAAATATACGTCAGTAGTGGAGAAAGCAGGTACGTGTCTTCAAGAGCTTCTCTGCTTGCTGAAAACACAGGGAACAAACAGGACTTATGTCTTTAGAAAACCAACACAGCAACAGCAAAGCATAGTGTTCTACATAGCTCTTCCAATGAAATCAAGCAATTTAAGTCCTAAAATCTTTGCTCTTGCTCTGCAGACGAGGAACACACCAACTGGTACAAAATATACTTCACTTGTGAAAAAGGGGCAAGAAAGTGTCTGCAGCAGCTTCTCTGCTTGCTGCAAACACAGACAACCAACAGGACTTGTGTCTTGAGAAAACCAACACAGCAACAGCAAAGCATAGTGTTCTACATAGCTCTTCCATGGAAAACAAGCAATTTAGATCCTAAAACCTTTGCACTTGCTCTGCAGACGAGGAATACACCAACTGGTACAAAATATACTTCACTTGTGGAAAAGGGGCAAGAAAGTGTCTGCAGCAGCTTCTCTGCTTGCTGAAAACACAGAGAACAAACAGGGCTTGTGTCTTGAGAAAACCAACACAGCAACAGCAAAGTATAGTGTTCTTAATAGCTCTTCCATGGAAAACAAGCAATTTAGATCCTAAAACCTTGCTCTTGCTCTGCAGACAAGGAATACACCAACTGGTACAAAATATACTTCACTAGTGGAAAAGGAGCAAGAAAGTGTCTGCAGCAGCTTCTCTGCTTGCTGCAAACACAGACAACCAACAGGACTTGTGTCTTGAGAAAACCAACACAGTAACAGCAAAGCACAGTGTTCTACATATCTCTTCCAAGGAAATCAAGCAATTTAGGTCCTAAAACCTTTGCTCCTGCTCTGCAGACGAGGAATACACCAACTGGTACAAAATATACGTCAGTAGTGGAGAAAGCAGGTACGTGTCTTCAAGAGCTTCTATGCTCGCTGCAAGTACAGAGAACAAACAGGGTTTGTTTCTTGAGAAAACCGACACAGCAACAGCAAAGCATAGTGTTCTACAGAGCTCTTCCATGGAAATCAAGCAATTTAGGTCCTAACACATTTGCTCTTGCTCTGCAGACGAGGAATACACCAACTGGTACAAAATACACTTCACTTGTGGAAAAGGGGCAAGAAAGTGTCTGCAGCAGCTTCTCTGCTTGCTGCAAACACAGACAACCAACAGGACTTGTGTCTTGAGAAAACCAACACAGCAACAGCAAAGCATAGTGTTCTACATAGCTCTTCCATGGAAAACAAGCAATTTAGAACCTAAAACATTTGCTCTTGCTTTGCAGAGGAGGAACACACCAACTGGTACAAAATATACGTCAGTACTGGAGAAAGCAGGTACGTGTCTTCAAGAGCTTCTCTGCTTGCTGAAAACACAGGGAACAAACAGGGCTTGTGTCTTGAGAAAACCAACACAGCAACAGCAAAGCATAGTGTTCTACATAGCTCTTCCATGGAAAACAAGCAATTTAGATCCTAAAACCTTTGCTCTTGCTCAGCAGACGAGGAATACACAAACTGGTACAAAATATACTTCACTAGTGGAAAAGGAGCAAGAAAGTGTCTGCAGCAGCTTCTCTGCTTGCTGCAAACACAGACAACCAACAGGACTTGTGTCTTGAGAAAACCAACACAGTAACAGCAAAGCACAGTGTTCTACATATCTCTTCCAAGGAAATCAAGCAATTTAGGTCCTAAAACCTTTGCTCCTGCTCTCCAGACGAGGAATACACCAACTGGTACAAAATATACGTCAGTAGTGGAGAAAGCAGGTACGTGTCTTCAAGAGCTTCTCTGCTCGCTGCAAGTACAGAGAACAAACAGGGTTTGTTTCTTGAGAAAACCGACACAGCAACAGCAAAGCATAGTGTTCTACAGAGCTCTTCCATGGAAATCAAGTAATTTAGGTCCTAACACATTTGTTCTTGCTCTGCAGACGAGGAATACACCAACTGTACAAAATACACTTCACTTGTGGAAAAGGGGCAAGAAAGTGTCTGCAGCAGCTTCTCTGCTTGCTGCAAACACAGACAACCAACAGGACTTGTGTCTTGAGAAAACCAACACAGCAACAGCAAAGCATAGTGTTCTACATAGCTCTTCCATGGAAAACAAGCAATTTAGAACCTAAAACATTTGCTCTTGCTTTGCAGAGGAGGAACACACCAACTGGTACAAAATATACGTCAGTACTGGAGAAAGCAGGTACGTGTCTTCAAGAGCTTCTCTGCTTGCTGAAAACACAGGGAACAAACAGGGCTTGTGTCTTGAGAAAACCAACACAGCAACAGCAAAGCATAGTGTTCTACATAGCTCTTCCATGGAAAACAAGCAATTTAGATCCTAAAACCTTTGCTCTTGCTCAGCAGACGAGGAATACACAAACTGGTACAAAATATACTTCACTAGTGGAAAAGGAGCAAGAAAGTGTCTGCAGCAGCTTCTCTGCTTGCTGCAAACACAGACAACCAACAGGACTTGTGTCTTGAGAAAACCAACACATTAACAGCAAAGCACAGTGTTCTACATATCTCTTCCAAGGAAATCAAGCAATTTAGGTCCTAAAACCTTTGCTCCTGCTCTCCAGACGAGGAATACACCAACTGGTACAAAATATACGTCAGTAGTGGAGAAAGCAGGTACGTGTCTTCAAGAGCTTCTCTGCTCGCTGCAAGTACAGAGAACAAACAGGGTTTGTTTCTTGAGAAAACCGACACAGCAACAGCAAAGCACAGTGTTCTACAGAGCTCTTCCATGGAAATCAAGTAATTTAGGTCCTAACATATTTGCTCTTGCTCTGCAGACGAGGAATACACCAACTGGTACAAAATATACTTCACTTGTGGAAAAGGGGCAAGAAAGTGTCTGCAGCAGCTTCTCTGCTTGCTGCAAACACAGACAACCAACAGGACTTGTGTCTTGAGAAAACCAACACAGCAACAGCAAAGCATAGTGTTCTACAGAGCTCTTCCATGGAAAACAAGCAATTTAGATCCTAAAACCTTTGATCTTGCTCTGCAGACGAGGAATACACCAACTGGTACAAAATATACTTCACTAGTGGAAAAGGGGCAAGAAAGTGTCTGCAGCAGCTTCTCTGCTTGCTGCAAACACAGACAACCAACAGGACTTGTGTCTTTAGAAAACCAACACAGCAACAGCAAAGCATAGTGTTCTACATAGCTCTTCCATGGAAAACAAGCAATTTAGATCCTAAAACCTTTGCACTTGCTCTGCAGACGAGGAATACACCAACTGGTACAAAATATACTTCACTTGTGGAAAAGGGGCAAGAAAGTGTCTGCAGCAGCTTCTCTGCTTGCTGAAAACACAGAGAACAAACAGGGCTTGTGTCTTGAGAAAACCAACACAGCAACAGCAAAGCATAGTGTTCTACATTGCTCTTCCATGGAAAACAAGCAATTTAGATCCTAAAACCTTTGCTCTTGCTCTGCAGACGAGGAATACACCAACTGGTACAAAATATACTTCACTAGTGGAAAAGGAGCAAGAAAGTGTCTGCAGCAGCTTCTCTGCTTGCTGCAAACACAGACAACCAACAGGACTTGTGTCTTGAGAAAACCAACACAGTAACAGCAAAGCACAGTGTTCTACATATCTCTTCCAAGGAAATCAAGCAATTTAGGTCCTAAAACCTTTGCTCCTGCTCTGCAGACGAGGAATACACCAACTGGTACAAAATATACGTCAGTAGTGGAGAAAGCAGGTACGTGTCTTCAAGAGCTTCTATGCTCGCTGCAAGTACAGAGAACAAACAGGGTTTGTTTCTTGAGAAAACCGACACAGCAACAGCAAAGCATAGTGTTCTACAGAGCTCTTCCATGGAAATCAAGCAATTTAGGTCCTAACACATTTGTTCTTGCTCTGCAGACGAGGAATACACCAACTGGTACAAAATACACTTCACTTGTGGAAAAGGGGCAAGAAAGTGTCTGCAGCAGCTTCTCTGCTTGCTGCAAACACAGACAACCAACAGGACTTGTGTCTTGAGAAAACCAACACAGCAACAGCAAAGCATAGTGTTCTACATAGCTCTTCCATGGAAAACAAGCAATTTAGAACCTAAAACATTTGCTCTTGCTTTGCAGACGAGGAACACACCAACTGGTACAAAATATACGTCAGTACTGGAGAAAGCAGGTACGTGTCTTCAAGAGCTTCTCTGCTTGCTGAAAACACAGAGAACAAACAGGGCTTGTGTCTTGAGAAAACAAACACAGCAACCGAAAACCATAGTGTTCTACATAGCTCTTCCATGGAAAACAAGCAATTTAGATCCTAAAACCTTTGCTCTTGCTCTGCAGACGAGGAATACACCAACTGGTACAAAATATACTTCACTTGTGGAAAAGGGGCAAGAAAGTGTCTGCAGCAGCTTCTCTGCTTGCTGCAAACTCAGACAACCAACAGGACTTGTGTCTTGAGAAAACCAACACAGCAACAGCAAAGCATAGTGTTCTACATAGCTCTTCCATGGAAAACAAGCAATTTAGATCCTAAAACCTTTGCTCTTGCTCTGCAGAGGAGGAACACACCAACTGGCACAAAATATACTTCACTTGTGGAAAAGGGGCAAGAAAGTGTCTGCAGCAGCTTCTCTGCTTGCTGAAAACACAGGGAACAAACAGGGCTTGTGTCTTGAGAAAACCAACACAGCAACAGCAAAGCATAGTGTTCTACATAGCTCTTCCATGGAAAACAAGCAATTTAGATCCTAACACCTTTGCACTTGCTCTGCAGACGAGGAATACACCAACTGGTACAAAATATACTTCACTAGTGGAAAAGGGGCAAGAAAGTGTCTGCAGCAGCTTCTCTGCTTGCTGAAAACACAGAGAACAAACAGGGCTTGTGTCTTGAGAAAACCAACACAGCAACAGCAAAGCATAGTGTTCTTAATAGCTCTTCCATGGAAAACAAGCAATTTAGATCCTAAAACCTTTGCACTTGCTCTGCAGACGAGGAATACACCAACTGGTACAAAATATACTTCACTTGTGGAAAAGGGGCAAGAAAGTGTCTGCAGCAGCTTCTCTGCTTGCTGAAAACACAGAGAACAAACAGGGCTTGTGTCTTGAGAAAACCAACACAGCAACAGCAAAGCATAGTGTTCTACATAGCTCTTCCATGGAAAACAAGCAATTTAGATCCTAAAACCTTTGCTCTTGCTCTGCAGACGAGGAATACACAAACTGGTACAAAATATACTTCACTAGTGGAAAAGGAGCAAGAAAGTGTCTGCAGCAGCTTCTCTGCTTGCTGCAAACACAGACAACCAACAGGACTTGTGTCTTGAGAAAACCAACACAGTAACAGCAAAGCACAGTGTTCTACATATCTCTTCCAAGGAAATCAAGCAATTTAGGTCCTAAAACCTTTGCTCCTGCTCTCCAGACGAGGAATACACCAACTGGTACAAAATATACGTCAGTAGTGGAGAAAGCAGGTACGTGTCTTCAAGAGCTTCTCTGCTCGCTGCAAGTACAGAGAACAAACAGGGTTTGTTTCTTGAGAAAACCGACACAGCAACAGCAAAGCATAGTGTTCTACAGAGCTCTTCCATGGAAATCAAGTAATTTAGGTCCTAACACATTTGTTCTTGCTCTGCAGACGAGGAATACACCAACTGGTACAAAATACACTTCACTTGTGGAAAAGGGGCAAGAAAGTGTCTGCAGCAGCTTCTCTGCTTGCTGCAAACACAGACAACCAACAGGACTTGTGTCTTGAGAAAACCAACACAGCAACAGCAAAGCATAGTGTTCTACATAGCTCTTCCATGGAAAACAAGCAATTTAGAACCTAAAACATTTGCTCTTGCTTTGCAGAGGAGGAACACACCAACTGGTACAAAATATACGTCAGTACTGGAGAAAGCAGGTACGTGTCTTCAAGAGCTTCTCTGCTTGCTGAAAACACAGGGAACAAACAGGGCTTGTGTCTTGAGAAAACCAACACAGCAACAGCAAAGCATAGTGTTCTACATAGCTCTTCCATGGAAAACAAGCAATTTAGATCCTAAAACCTTTGCTCTTGCTCAGCAGACGAGGAATACACAAACTGGTACAAAATATACTTCACTAGTGGAAAAGGAGCAAGAAAGTGTCTGCAGCAGCTTCTCTGCTTGCTGCAAACACAGACAACCAACAGGACTTGTGTCTTGAGAAAACCAACACATTAACAGCAAAGCACAGTGTTCTACATATCTCTTCCAAGGAAATCAAGCAATTTAGGTCCTAAAACCTTTGCTCCTGCTCTCCAGACGAGGAATACACCAACTGGTACAAAATATACGTCAGTAGTGGAGAAAGCAGGTACGTGTCTTCAAGAGCTTCTCTGCTCGCTGCAAGTACAGAGAACAAACAGGGTTTGTTTCTTGAGAAAACCGACACAGCAACAGCAAAGCACAGTGTTCTACAGAGCTCTTCCATGGAAATCAAGTAATTTAGGTCCTAACATATTTGCTCTTGCTCTGCAGACGAGGAATACACCAACTGGTACAAAATATACTTCACTTGTGGAAAAGGGGCAAGAAAGTGTCTGCAGCAGCTTCTCTGCTTGCTGCAAACACAGACAACCAACAGGACTTGTGTCTTGAGAAAACCAACACAGCAACAGCAAAGCATAGTGTTCTACAGAGCTCTTCCATGGAAAACAAGCAATTTAGATCCTAAAACCTTTGATCTTGCTCTGCAGACGAGGAATACACCAACTGGTACAAAATATACTTCACTAGTGGAAAAGGGGCAAGAAAGTGTCTGCAGCAGCTTCTCTGCTTGCTGCAAACACAGACAACCAACAGGACTTGTGTCTTTAGAAAACCAACACAGCAACAGCAAAGCATAGTGTTCTACATAGCTCTTCCATGGAAAACAAGCAATTTAGATCCTAACACCTTTGCACTTGCTCTGCAGACGAGGAATACACCAACTGGTACAAAATATACTTCACTAGTGGAAAAGGGGCAAGAAAGTGTCTGCAGCAGCTTCTCTGCTTGCTGAAAACACAGAGAACAAACAGGGCTTGTGTCTTGAGAAAACCAACACAGCAACAGCAAAGCATAGTGTTCTACATTGCTCTTCCATGGAAAACAAGCAATTTAGATCCTAAAACCTTTGCTCTTGCTCTGCAGACGAGGAATACACCAACTGGTACAAAATATACTTCACTAGTGGAAAAGGAGCAAGAAAGTGTCTGCAGCAGCTTCTCTGCTTGCTGCAAACACAGACAACCAACAGGACTTGTGTCTTGAGAAAACCAACACAGTAACAGCAAAGCACAGTGTTCTACATATCTCTTCCAAGGAAATCAAGCAATTTAGGTCCTAAAACCTTTGCTCCTGCTCTGCAGACGAGGAATACACCAACTGGTACAAAATATACGTCAGTAGTGGAGAAAGCAGGTACGTGTCTTCAAGAGCTTCTATGCTCGCTGCAAGTACAGAGAACAAACAGGGTTTGTTTCTTGAGAAAACCGACACAGCAACAGCAAAGCATAGTGTTCTACAGAGCTCTTCCATGGAAATCAAGCAATTTAGGTCCTAACACATTTGTTCTTGCTCTGCAGACGAGGAATACACCAACTGGTACAAAATACACTTCACTTGTGGAAAAGGGGCAAGAAAGTGTCTGCAGCAGCTTCTCTGCTTGCTGCAAACACAGACAACCAACAGGACTTGTGTCTTGAGAAAACCAACACAGCAACAGCAAAGCATAGTGTTCTACATAGCTCTTCCATGGAAAACAAGCAATTTAGAACCTAAAACATTTGCTCTTGCTTTGCAGACGAGGAACACACCAACTGGTACAAAATATACGTCAGTACTGGAGAAAGCAGGTACGTGTCTTCAAGAGCTTCTCTGCTTGCTGAAAACACAGAGAACAAACAGGGCTTGTGTCTTGAGAAAACAAACACAGCAACCGAAAACCATAGTGTTCTACATAGCTCTTCCATGGAAAACAAGCAATTTAGATCCTAAAACCTTTGCTCTTGCTCTGCAGACGAGGAATACACCAACTGGTACAAAATATACTTCACTTGTGGAAAAGGGGCAAGAAAGTGTCTGCAGCAGCTTCTCTGCTTGCTGCAAACTCAGACAACCAACAGGACTTGTGTCTTGAGAAAACCAACACAGCAACAGCAAAGCATAGTGTTCTACATAGCTCTTCCATGGAAAACAAGCAATTTAGATCCTAAAACCTTTGCTCTTGCTCTGCAGAGGAGGAACACACCAACTGGCACAAAATATACTTCACTTGTGGAAAAGGGGCAAGAAAGTGTCTGCAGCAGCTTCTCTGCTTGCTGAAAACACAGGGAACAAACAGGGCTTGTGTCTTGAGAAAACCAACACAGCAACAGCAAAGCATAGTGTTCTACATAGCTCTTCCATGGAAAACAAGCAATTTAGATCCTAACACCTTTGCACTTGCTCTGCAGACGAGGAATACACCAACTGGTACAAAATATACTTCACTAGTGGAAAAGGGGCAAGAAAGTGTCTGCAGCAGCTTCTCTGCTTGCTGAAAACACAGAGAACAAACAGGGCTTGTGTCTTGAGAAAACCAACACAGCAACAGCAAAGCATAGTGTTCTTAATAGCTCTTCCATGGAAAACAAGCAATTTAGATCCTAAAACCTTTGCACTTGCTCTGCAGACGAGGAATACACCAACTGGTACAAAATATACTTCACTTGTGGAAAAGGGGCAAGAAAGTGTCTGCAGCAGCTTCTCTGCTTGCTGAAAACACAGAGAACAAACAGGGCTTGTGTCTTGAGAAAACCAACACAGCAACAGCAAAGCATAGTGTTCTAC
The DNA here is from genome assembly GCF_021018805.1 of Prinia subflava. NCBI lineage: Eukaryota > Metazoa > Chordata > Aves > Passeriformes > Cisticolidae > Prinia > Prinia subflava. Next base: position 55,163 of record NW_026960646.1, on the reverse strand, counting down.
ATAGCTCTTCCATGGAAAACAAGCAATTTAGATCCTAAAACCTTTGCTCTTGCTCTGCAGACGAGGAATACACCAACTGGTACAAAATATACTTCACTAGTGGAAAAGGAGCAAGAAAGTGTCTGCAGCAGCTTCTCTGCTTGCTGCAAACACAGACAACCAACAGGACTTGTGTCTTGAGAAAACCAACACAGTAACAGCAAAGCACAGTGTTCTACATATCTCTTCCAAGGAAATCAAGCAATTTAGGTCCTAAAACCTTTGCACTTGCTCTGCAGACGAGGAATACACCAACTGGTACAAAATATACGTCAGTAGTGGAGAAAGCAGGTACGTGTCTTCAAGAGCTTCTCTGCTCGCTGCAAGTACAGAGAACAAACAGGGTTTGTTTCTTGAGAAAAACGACACAGCAACAGCAAAGCATAGTGTTCTACAGAGCTCTTCCATGGAAATCAAGCAATTTAGGTCCTAACACATTTGCTCTTGCTCTGCAGACGAGGAATACACCAACTGGTACAAAATACACTTCACTTGTGGAAAAGGGGCAAGAAAGTGTCTGCAGCAGCTTCTCTGCTTGCTGCAAACACAGACAACCAACAGGACTTGTGTCTTGAGAAAACCGACACAGCAACAGCAAAGCATAGTGTTCTACAGAGCTCTTCCATGGAAATCAAGCAATTTAGGTCCGAACACATTTGCTCTTGCTTTGCAGACGAGGAACACACCAACTGGTACAAAATATACGTCAGTAGTGGAGAAAGCAGGTACGTGTCTTCAAGAGCTTCTCTGCTTGCTGAAAACACAGACAACCAACAGGACTTATGTCTTTAGAAAACCAACACAGCAACAGCAAAGCATAGTGTTCTACATAGCTCTTCCAATGAAATCAAGCAATTTAAGTCCTAAAATCTTTGCTCTTGCTCTGCAGACGAGGAACACACCAACTGGTACAAAATATACTTCACTTGTGAAAAAGGGGCAAGAAAGTGTCTGCAGCAGCTTCTCTGCTTGCTGCAAACACAGACAACCAACAGGACTTGTGTCTTGAGAAAACCAACACAGCAACAGCAAAGCATAGTGTTCTACATAGCTCTTCCATGGAAAACAAGCAATTTAGATCCTAAAACCTTTGCACTTGCTCTGCAGACGAGGAATACACCAACTGGTACAAAATATACTTCACTTGTGGAAAAGGGGCAAGAAAGTGTCTGCAGCAGCTTCTCTGCTTGCTGAAAACACAGAGAACAAACAGGGCTTGTGTCTTGAGAAAACCAACACAGCAACAGCAAAGTATAGTGTTCTTAATAGCTCTTCCATGGAAAACAAGCAATTTAGATCCTAAAACCTTTGCTCTTGCTCTGCAGACAAGGAATACACCAACTGGTACAAAATATACTTCACTAGTGGAAAAGGAGCAAGAAAGTGTCTGCAGCAGCTTCTCTGCTTGCTGCAAACACAGACAACCAACAGGACTTGTGTCTTGAGAAAACCAACACAGTAACAGCAAAGCACAGTGTTCTACATATCTCTTCCAAGGAAATCAAGCAATTTAGGTCCTAAAACCTTTGCTCCTGCTCTCCAGACGAGGAATACACCAACTGGTACAAAATATACGTCAGTAGTGGAGAAAGCAGGTACGTGTCTTCAAGAGCTTCTATGCTCGCTGCAAGTACAGAGAACAAACAGGGTTTGTTTCTTGAGAAAACCGACACAGCAACAGCAAAGCATAGTGTTCTACAGAGCTCTTCCATGGAAATCAAGCAATTTAGGTCCTAACACATTTGCTCTTGCTCTGCAGACGAGGAATACACCAACTGGTACAAAATACACTTCACTTGTGGAAAAGGGGCAAGAAAGTGTCTGCAGCAGCTTCTCTGCTTGCTGCAAACACAGACAACCAACAGGACTTGTGTCTTGAGAAAACCAACACAGCAACAGCAAAGCATAGTGTTCTACATAGCTCTTCCATGGAAAACAAGCAATTTAGAACCTAAAACATTTGCTCTTGCTTTGCAGAGGAGGAACACACCAACTGGTACAAAATATACGTCAGTACTGGAGAAAGCAGGTACGTGTCTTCAAGAGCTTCTCTGCTTGCTGAAAACACAGGGAACAAACAGGGCTTGTGTCTTGAGAAAACCAACACAGCAACAGCAAAGCATAGTGTTCTACATAGCTCTTCCATGGAAAACAAGCAATTTAGATCCTAAAACCTTTGCTCTTGCTCAGCAGACGAGGAATACACAAACTGGTACAAAATATACTTCACTAGTGGAAAAGGAGCAAGAAAGTGTCTGCAGCAGCTTCTCTGCTTGCTGCAAACACAGACAACCAACAGGACTTGTGTCTTGAGAAAACCAACACAGTAACAGCAAAGCACAGTGTTCTACATATCTCTTCCAAGGAAATCAAGCAATTTAGGTCCTAAAACCTTTGCTCCTGCTCTCCAGACGAGGAATACACCAACTGGTACAAAATATACGTCAGTAGTGGAGAAAGCAGGTACGTGTCTTCAAGAGCTTCTCTGCTCGCTGCAAGTACAGAGAACAAACAGGGTTTGTTTCTTGAGAAAACCGACACAGCAACAGCAAAGCATAGTGTTCTACAGAGCTCTTCCATGGAAATCAAGTAATTTAGGTCCTAACACATTTGTTCTTGCTCTGCAGAAGAGGAATACACCAACTGGTACAAAATACACTTCACTTGTGGAAAAGGGGCAAGAAAGTGTCTGCAGCAGCTTCTCTGCTTGCTGCAAACACAGACAACCAACAGGACTTGTGTCTTGAGAAAACCAACACAGCAACAGCAAAGCATAGTGTTCTACATAGCTCTTCCATGGAAAACAAGCAATTTAGAACCTAAAACATTTGCTCTTGCTTTGCAGAGGAGGAACACACCAACTGGTACAAAATATACGTCAGTACTGGAGAAAGCAGGTACGTGTCTTCAAGAGCTTCTCTGCTTGCTGAAAACACAGGGAACAAACAGGGCTTGTGTCTTGAGAAAACCAACACAGCAACAGCAAAGCATAGTGTTCTACATAGCTCTTCCATGGAAAACAAGCAATTTAGATCCTAAAACCTTTGCTCTTGCTCAGCAGACGAGGAATACACAAACTGGTACAAAATATACTTCACTAGTGGAAAAGGAGCAAGAAAGTGTCTGCAGCAGCTTCTCTGCTTGCTGCAAACACAGACAACCAACAGGACTTGTGTCTTGAGAAAACCAACACAGTAACAGCAAAGCACAGTGTTCTACATATCTCTTCCAAGGAAATCAAGCAATTTAGGTCCTAAAACCTTTGCTCCTGCTCTCCAGACGAGGAATACACCAACTGGTACAAAATATACGTCAGTAGTGGAGAAAGCAGGTACGTGTCTTCAAGAGCTTCTCTGCTCGCTGCAAGTACAGAGAACAAACAGGGTTTGTTTCTTGAGAAAACCGACACAGCAACAGCAAAGCACAGTGTTCTACAGAGCTCTTCCATGGAAATCAAGTAATTTAGGTCCTAACATATTTGCTCTTGCTCTGCAGACGAGGAATACACCAACTGGTACAAAATATACTTCACTTGTGGAAAAGGGGCAAGAAAGTGTCTGCAGCAGCTTCTCTGCTTGCTGCAAACACAGACAACCAACAGGACTTGTGTCTTGAGAAAACCAACACAGCAACAGCAAAGCATAGTGTTCTACAGAGCTCTTCCATGGAAAACAAGCAATTTAGATCCTAAAACCTTTGATCTTGCTCTGCAGACGAGGAATACACCAACTGGTACAAAATATACTTCACTAGTGGAAAAGGGGCAAGAAAGTGTCTGCAGCAGCTTCTCTGCTTGCTGCAAACACAGACAACCAACAGGACTTGTGTCTTTAGAAAACCAACACAGCAACAGCAAAGCATAGTGTTCTACATAGCTCTTCCATGGAAAACAAGCAATTTAGATCCTAAAACCTTTGCACTTGCTCTGCAGACGAGGAATACACCAACTGGTACAAAATATACTTCACTTGTGGAAAAGGGGCAAGAAAGTGTCTGCAGCAGCTTCTCTGCTTGCTGAAAACACAGAGAACAAACAGGGCTTGTGTCTTGAGAAAACCAACACAGCAACAGCAAAGCATAGTGTTCTACATTGCTCTTCCATGGAAAACAAGCAATTTAGATCCTAAAACCTTTGCTCTTGCTCTGCAGACGAGGAATACACCAACTGGTACAAAATATACTTCACTAGTGGAAAAGGAGCAAGAAAGTGTCTGCAGCAGCTTCTCTGCTTGCTGCAAACACAGACAACCAACAGGACTTGTGTCTTGAGAAAACCAACACAGTAACAGCAAAGCACAGTGTTCTACATATCTCTTCCAAGGAAATCAAGCAATTTAGGTCCTAAAACCTTTGCTCCTGCTCTGCAGACGAGGAATACACCAACTGGTACAAAATATACGTCAGTAGTGGAGAAAGCAGGTACGTGTCTTCAAGAGCTTCTATGCTCGCTGCAAGTACAGAGAACAAACAGGGTTTGTTTCTTGAGAAAACCGACACAGCAACAGCAAAGCATAGTGTTCTACAGAGCTCTTCCATGGAAATCAAGCAATTTAGGTCCTAACACATTTGTTCTTGCTCTGCAGACGAGGAATACACCAACTGGTACAAAATACACTTCACTTGTGGAAAAGGGGCAAGAAAGTGTCTGCAGCAGCTTCTCTGCTTGCTGCAAACACAGACAACCAACAGGACTTGTGTCTTGAGAAAACCAACACAGCAACAGCAAAGCATAGTGTTCTACATAGCTCTTCCATGGAAAACAAGCAATTTAGAACCTAAAACATTTGCTCTTGCTTTGCAGAGGAGGAACACACCAACTGGTACAAAATATACGTCAGTACTGGAGAAAGCAGGTACGTGTCTTCAAGAGCTTCTCTGCTTGCTGAAAACACAGAGAACAAACAGGGCTTGTGTCTTGAGAAAACCAACACAGCAACAGCAAAGCATAGTGTTCTACATAGCTCTTCCATGGAAAACAAGCAATTTAGATCCTAAAACCTTTGCTCTTGCTCAGCAGACGAGGAATACACAAACTGGTACAAAATATACTTCACTAGTGGAAAAGGAGCAAGAAAGTGTCTGCAGCAGCTTCTCTGCTTGCTGCAAACACAGACAACCAACAGGACTTGTGTCTTGAGAAAACCAACACAGTAACAGCAAAGCACAGTGTTCTACATATCTCTTCCAAGGAAATCAAGCAATTTAGGTCCTAAAACCTTTGCTCCTGCTCTCCAGACGAGGAATACACCAACTGGTACAAAATATACGTCAGTAGTGGAGAAAGCAGGTACGTGTCTTCAAGAGCTTCTCTGCTCGCTGCAAGTACAGAGAACAAACAGGGTTTGTTTCTTGAGAAAACCGACACAGCAACAGCAAAGCATAGTGTTCTACATAGCTCTTCCATTGAAATCAAGTAATTTAGGTCCTAACATATTTGCTCTTGCTCTGCAGACGAGGAATACACCAACTGGTACAAAATATACTTCACTTGTGGAAAAGGGGCAAGAAAGTGTCTGCAGCAGCTTCTCTGCTTGCTGCAAACACAGACAACCAACAGGACTTGTGTCTTGAGAAAACCAACACAGCAACAGCAAAGCATAGTGTTCTACATAGCTCTTCCATGGAAAACAAGCAATTTAGATCCTAAAACCTTTGCTCTTGCTCTGCAGAGGAGGAACACACCAACTGGTACAAAATATACTTCACTAGAGGAAAAGGGGCAAATAAGTGTCTGCAGCAGCTTCTCTGCTTGCTGAAAACACAGGGAACAAACAGGGCTTGTGTCTTTAGAAAACCAACACAGCAACAGCAAAGCATAGTGTTCTACATAGCTCTTCCATGGAAAACAAGCAATTTAGATCCTAAAACCTTTGCACTTGCTCTGCAGACGAGGAATACACCAACTGGTACAAAATATACTTCACTTGTGGAAAAGGGGCAAGAAAGTGTCTGCAGCAGCTTCTCTGCTTGCTGAAAACACAGAGAACAAACAGGGCTTGTGTCTTGAGAAAACCAACACAGCAACAGCAAAGCATAGTGTTCTACATAGCTCTTCCATGGAAAACAAGCAATTTAGATCCTAAAACCTTTGCTCTTGCTCTGCAGACGAGGAATACACCAACTGGTACAAAATATACTTCACTAGTGGAAAAGGAGCAAGAAAGTGTCTGCAGCAGCTTCTCTGCTTGCTGCAAACACAGACAACCAACAGGACTTGTGTCTTGAGAAAACCAACACAGTAACAGCAAAGCACAGTGTTCTACATATCTCTTCCAAGGAAATCAAGCAATTTAGGTCCTAAAACCTTTGCTCCTGCTCTCCAGACGAGGAATACACCAACTGGTAAAAAATATACGTCAGTAGTGGAGAAAGCAGGTACGTGTCTTCAAGAGCTTCTCTGCTCGCTGCAAGTACAGAGAACAAACAGGGTTTGTTTCTTGAGAAAACCGACACAGCAACAGCAAAGCATAGTGTTCTACAGAGCTCTTCCATGGAAATCAAGTAATTTAGGTCCTAACATATTTGCTCTTGCCTCTGCAGACGAGGAATACACCAACTGGTACAAAATATACTTCACTTGTGGAAAAGGGGCAAGAAAGTGTCTGCAGCAGCTTCTCTGCTTGCTGCAAACACAGACAACCAACAGGACTTGTGTCTTGAGAAAACCAACACAGCAACAGCAAAGCATAGTGTTCTACATAGCTCTTCCATGGTAAACAAGCAATTTAGATCCTAAAACCTTTGCTCTTGCTCTGCAGACGAGGAATACACCAACTGGTACAAAATATACTTCACTTGTGGAAAAGGGGCAAGAAAGTGTCTGCAGCAGCTTCTCTGCTTGCTGCAAACACAGACAACCAACAGGACTTGTGTCTTGAGAAAACCGACACAGCAACAGCAAAGCATAGTGTTCTACAGAGCTCTTCCATGGAAAACAAGCAATTTAGATCCTAAAACCTTTGCTCTTGCTCTGCAGAGGAGGAACACACCAACTGGCACAAAATATACTTCACTTGTGGAAAAGGGGCAAGAAAGTGTCTGCAGCAGCTTCTCTGCTTGCTGAAAACACAGGGAACAAACAGGGCTTGTGTCTTTAGAAAACCAACACAGCAACAGCAAAGCATAGTGTTCTACATAGCTCTTCCATGGAAAACAAGCAATTTAGATCCTAACACCTTTGCACTTGCTCTGCAGACGAGGAATACACCAACTGGTACAAAATATACTTCACTAGTGGAAAAGGGGCAAGAAAGTGTCTGCAGCAGCTTCTCTGCTTGCTGAAAACACAGAGAACAAACAGGGCTTGTGTCTTGAGAAAACCAACACAGCAACAGCAAAGCATAGTGTTCTTAATAGCTCTTCCATGGAAAACAAGCAATTTAGATCCTAAAACCTTTGCACTTGCTCTGCAGACGAGGAATACACCAACTGGTACAAAATATACTTCACTTGTGGAAAAGGGGCAAGAAAGTGTCTGCAGCAGCTTCTCTGCTTGCTGAAAACACAGAGAACAAACAGGGCTTGTGTCTTGAGAAAACCAACACAGCAACAGCAAAGCATAGTGTTCTACATAGCTCTTCCATGGAAAACAAGCAATTTAGATCCTAAAACCTTTGCTCTTGCTCTGCAGACGAGGAATACACCAACTGGTACAAAATATACTTCACTAGTGGAAAAGGAGCAAGAAAGTGTCTGCAGCAGCTTCTCTGCTTGCTGCAAACACAGACAACCAACAGGACTTGTGTCTTGAGAAAACCAACACAGTAACAGCAAAGCACAGTGTTCTACATATCTCTTCCAAGGAAATCAAGCAATTTAGGTCCTAAAACCTTTGCTCCTGCTCTGCAGACGAGGAATACACCAACTGGTACAAAATATACGTCAGTAGTGGAGAAAGCAGGTACGTGTCTTCAAGAGCTTCTATGCTCGCTGCAAGTACAGAGAACAAACAGGGTTTGTTTCTTGAGAAAAACGACACAGCAACAGCAAAGCATAGTGTTCTACAGAGCTCTTCCATGGAAATCAAGCAATTTAGGTCCTAACACATTTGCTCTTGCTCTGCAGACGAGGAATACACCAACTGGTACAAAATACACTTCACTTGTGGAAAAGGGGCAAGAAAGTGTCTGCAGCAGCTTCTCTGCTTGCTGCAAACACAGACAACCAACAGGACTTGTGTCTTGAGAAAACCGACACAGCAACAGCAAAGCATAGTGTTCTACAGAGCTCTTCCATGGAAATCAAGCAATTTAGGTCCGAACACATTTGCTCTTGCTTTGCAGACGAGGAACACACCAACTGGTACAAAATATACGTCAGTAGTGGAGAAAGCAGGTACGTGTCTTCAAGAGCTTCTCTGCTTGCTGAAAACACAGGGAACAAACAGGACTTATGTCTTTAGAAAACCAACACAGCAACAGCAAAGCATAGTGTTCTTAATAGCTCTTCCAATGAAATCAAGCAATTTAGATCCTAAAATCTTTGCTCTTGCTCTGCAGACGAGGAACACACCAACTGGTACAAAATATACTTCACTTGTGAAAAAGGGGCAAGAAAGTGTCTGCAGCAGCTTCTCTGCTTGCTGCAAACACAGACAACCAACAGGACTTGTGTCTTGAGAAAACCAACACAGCAACCGAAAACCATAGTGTTCTACATAGCTCTTCCATGGAAAACAAGCAATTTAAGTCCTAAAACCTTTGCACTTGCTCTGCAGACGAGGAATACACCAACTGGTACAAAATATACTTCACTTGTGGAAAAGGGGCAAGAAAGTGTCTGCAGCAGCTTCTCTGCTTGCTGAAAACACAGAGAACAAACAGGGCTTGTGTCTTGAGAAAACCAACACAGCAACAGCAAAGCATAGTGTTCTACATAGCTCCTTCCATGGAAAACAAGCAATTTAGATCCTAAAACCTTTGCTCTTGCTCTGCAGACGAGGAATACACCAACTGGTACAAAATATACTTCACTAGTGGAAAAGGAGCAAGAAAGTGTCTGCAGCAGCTTCTCTGCTTGCTGCAAACACAGACAACCAACAGGACTTGTGTCTTGAGAAAACCAACACAGTAACAGCAAAGCACAGTGTTCTACATATCTCTTCCAAGGAAATCAAGCAATTTAGGTCCTAAAACCTTTGCTCCTGCTCTGCAGACTAGGAATACACCAACTGGTACAAAATATACGTCAGTAGTGGAGAAAGCAGGTACGTGTCTTCAAGAGCTTCTATGCTCGCTGCAAGTACAGAGAACAAACAGGGTTTGTTTCTTGAGAAAACCGACACAGCAACAGCAAAGCATAGTGTTCTACAGAGCTCTTCCATGGAAATCAAGCAATTTAGGTCCTAACACATTTGCTCTTGCTCTGCAGACGAGGAATACACCAACTGGTACAAAATACACTTCACTTGTGGAAAAGGGGCAAGAAAGTGTCTGCAGCAGCTTCTCTGCTTGCTGCAAACACAGACAACCAACAGGACTTGTGTCTTGAGAAAACCAACACAGCAACAGCAAAGCATAGTGTTCTACACTAGCTCTTCCATGGAAAACAAGCAATTTAGAACCTAAAACATTTGCTCTTGCTTTGCAGAGGAGGAACACACCAACTGGTACAAAATATACGTCAGTACTGGAGAAAGCAGGTACGTGACTTCAAGAGCTTCTCTGCTTGCTGAAAACACAGGGAACAAACAGGGCTTGTGTCTTGAGAAAACCAACACAGCAACAGCAAAGCATAGTGTTCTACATAGCTCTTCCATGGAAAACAAGCAATTTAGATCCTAAAACCTTTGCTCTTGCTCAGCAGACGAGGAATACACAAACTGGTACAAAATATACTTCACTAGTGGAAAAGGAGCAAGAAAGTGTCTGCAGCAGCTTCTCTGCTTGCTGCAAAACACAGACAACCAACAGGACTTGTGTCTTGAGAAAACCAACACAGTAACAGCAAAGCACAGTGTTCTACATATCTCTTCCAAGGAAATCAAGCAATTTAGGTCCTAAAACCTTTGCTCCTGCTCTCCAGACGAGGAATACACCAACTGGTACAAAATATACGTCAGTAGTGGAGAAAGCAGGTACGTGTCTTCAAGAGCTTCTCTGCTCGCTGCAAGTACAGAGAACAAACAGGGTTTGTTTCTTGAGAAAACCGACACAGCAACAGCAAAGCATAGTGTTCTACAGAGCTCTTCCATGGAAATCAAGTAATTTAGGTCCTAACATATTTGCTCTTGCTCTGCAGACGAGGAATACACCAACTGGTACAAAATATACTTCACTTGTGGAAAAGGGGCAAGAAAGTGTCTGCAGCAGCTTCTCTGCTTGCTGCAAACACAGACAACCAACAGGACTTGTGTCTTGAGAAAACCAACACAGCAACAGCAAAGCATAGTGTTCTACAGAGCTCTTCCATGGAAAACAAGCAATTTAGATCCTAAAACCTTTGATCTTGCTCTGCAGACGAGGAATACACCAACTGGTACAAAATATACTTCACTTGTGGAAAAGGGGCAAGAAAGTGTCTGCAGCAGCTTCTCTGCTTGCTGCAAACACAGACAACCAACAGGACTTGTGTCTTGAGAAAACCAACACAGCAACAGCAAAGCATAGTGTTCTACATAGCTCTTCCATGGAAAACAAGCAATTTAGATCCTAAAACCTTTGCTCTTGCTCTGCAGAGGAGGAACACACCAACTGGTACAAAATATACTTCACTTGTGGAAAAGGGGCAAGAAAGTGTCTGCAGCAGCTTCTCTGCTTGCTGAAAACACAGGGAACAAACAGGGCTTGTGTCTTTAGAAAACCAACACAGCAACAGCAAAGCATAGTGTTCTACATAGCTCTTCCATGGAAAACAAGCAATTTAGATCCTAAAACCTTTGCACTTGCTCTGCAGACGAGGAACACACCAACTGGTACAAAATATACTTCACTTGTGGAAAAAGGGGCAAGAAAGTGTCTGCAGCAGCTTCTCTGCTTGCTGAAAACACAGAGAACAAACAGGGCTTGTGTCTTGAGAAAACCAACACAGCAACAGCAAAGCATAGTGTTCTACATAGCTCTTCCATGGAAAACAAGCAATTTAGATCCTAAAACCTTTGCTCTTGCTCTGCAGACGAGGAATACACCAACTGGTACAAAATATACTTCACTAGTGGAAAAGGAGCAAGAAAGTGTCTGCAGCAGCTTCTCTGCTTGCTGCAAACACAGACAACCAACAGGACTTGTGTCTTGAGAAAACCAACACAGTAACAGCAAAGCACAGTGTTCTACATATCTCTTCCAAGGAAATCAAGCAATTTAGGTCCTAAAACCTTTGCACTTGCTCTGCCAGACGAGGAATACACCAACTGCTACAAAATATACGTCAGTAGTGGAGAAAGCAGGTACGTGTCTTCAAGAGCTTCTATGCTCGCTGCAAGTACAGAGAACAAACAGGGTTTGTTTCTTGAGAAAACCGACACAGCAACAGCAAAGCATAGTGTTCTACAGAGCTCTTCCATGGAAATCAAGCAATTTAGGTCCTAACACATTTTCTCTTGCTCTGCAGACGAGGAATACACCAACTGGTACAAAATACACTTCACTTGTGGAAAAGGGGCAAGAAAGTGTCTGCAGCAGCTTCTCTGCTTGCTGCAAACACAGACAACCAACAGGACTTGTGTCTTGAGAAAACCAACACAGCAACAGCAAAGCATAGTGTTCTACATAGCTCTTCCATGGAAAACAAGCAATTTAGAACCTAAAACATTTGCTCTTGCTTTGCAGAGGAGGAACACACCAACTGGTACAAAATATACGTCAGTACTGGAGAAAGCAGGTACGTGTCTTCAAGAGCTTCTCTGCTTGCTGAAAACACAGAGAACAAACAGGGCTTGTGTCTTGAGAAAACCAACACAGCAACAGCAAAGCATAGTGTTCTACATAGCTCTTCCATGGAAAACAAGCAATTTAGATCCTAAAACCTTTGCTCTTGCTCAGCAGACGAGGAATACACCAACTGGTACAAAATATACTTCACTAGTGGAAAAGGAGCAAGAAAGTGTCTGCAGCAGCTTCTCTGCTTGCTGCAAACACAGACAACCAACAGGACTTGTGTCTTGAGAAAACCAACACAGTAACAGCAAAGCACAGTGTTCTACATATCTCTTCCAAGGAAATCAAGCAATTTAGGTCCTAAAACCTTTGCTCCTGCTCTCCAGACGAGGAATACACCAACTGGTACAAAATATACGTCAGTAGTGGAGAAAGCAGGTACGTGTCTTCAAGAGCTTCTCTGCTCGCTGCAAGTACAGAGAACAAACAGGGTTTGTTTCTTGAGAAAACCGACACAGCAACAGCAAAGCATAGTGTTCTACAGAGCTCTTCCATGGAAATCAAGTAATTTAGGTCCTAACATATTTGCTCTTGCTCTGCAGACGAGGAATACACCAACTGGTACAAAATATACTTCACTTGTGGAAAAGGGGCAAGAAAGTGTCTGCAGCAGCTTCTCTGCTTGCTGCAAACACAGACAACCAACAGGACTTGTGTCTTGAGAAAACCAACACAGCAACAGCAAAGCATAGTGTTCTACAGAGCTCTTCCATGGAAAACAAGCAATTTAGATCCTAAAACCTTTGCTCTTGCTCTGCAGAGGAGGAACACACCAACTGGCACAAAATATACTTCACTTGTGGAAAAGGGGCAAGAAAGTGTCTGCAGCAGCTTCTCTGCTTGCTGAAAACACAGGGAACAAACAGGGCTTGTGTCTTTAGAAAACCAACACAGCAACAGCAAAGCATAGTGTTCTACATAGCTCTTCCATGGAAAACAAGCAATTTAGATCCTAAAACCTTTGCTCTTGCTCTGCAGAGGAGGAACACACCAACTGGTACAAAATATACTTCACTTGTGGAAAAGGGGCAAGAAAGTGTCTGCAGCAGCTTCTCTGCTTGCTGAAAACACAGGGAACAAACAGGGCTTGTGTCTTTAGAAAACCAACACAGCAACAGCAAAGCATAGTGTTCTACATAGCTCTTCCATGGAAAACAAGCAATTTAGATCCTAAAACCTTTGCACTTGCTCTGCAGACGAGGAACACACCAACTGGTACAAAATATACTTCACTTGTGGAAAAGGGGCAAGAAAGTGTCTGCAGCAGCTTCTCTGCTTGCTGAAAACACAGAGAACAAACAGGGCTTGTGTCTTGAGAAAACCAACACAGCAACAGCAAAGCATAGTGTTCTACATAGCTCTTCCATGGAAAACAAGCAATTTAGATCCTAAAACCTTTGCTCTTGCTCTGCAGACGAGGAATACACCAACTGGTACAAAATATACTTCACTAGTGGAAAAGGAGCAAGAAAGTGTCTGCAGCAGCTTCTCTGCTTGCTGCAAACACAGACAACCAACAGGACTTGTGTCTTGAGAAAACCAACACAGTAACAGCAAAGCACAGTGTTCTACATATCTCTTCCAAGGAAATCAAGCAATTTAGGTCCTAAAACCTTTGCACTTGCTCTGCAGACGAGGAATACACCAACTGCTACAAAATATACGTCAGTAGTGGAGAAAGCAGGTACGTGTCTTCAAGAGCTTCTATGCTCGCTGCAAGTACAGAGAACAAACAGGGTTTGTTTCTTGAGAAAACCGACACAGCAACAGCAAAGCATAGTGTTCTACAGAGCTCTTCCATGGAAATCAAGCAATTTAGGTCCTAACACATTTTCTCTTGCTCTGCAGACGAGGAATACACCAACTGGTACAAAATACACTTCACTTGTGGAAAAGGGGCAAGAAAGTGTCTGCAGCAGCTTCTCTGCTTGCTGCAAACACAGACAACCAACAGGACTTGTGTCTTGAGAAAACCAACACAGCAACAGCAAAGCATAGTGTTCTACATACCTCTTCCATGGAAAACAAGCAATTTAGAACCTAAAACATTTGCTCTTGCTTTGCAGAGGAGGAACACACCAACTGGTACAAAATATACGTCAGTACTGGAGAAAGCAGGTACGTGTCTTCAAGAGCTTCTCTGCTTGCTGAAAACACAGAGAACAAACAGGGCTTGTGTCTTGAGAAAACCAACACAGCAACAGCAAAGCATAGTGTTCTACATAGCTCTTCCATGGAAAACAAGCAATTTAGATCCTAAAACCTTTGCTCTTGCTCAGCAGACGAGGAATACACCAACTGGTACAAAATATACTTCACTAGTGGAAAAGGAGCAAGAAAGTGTCTGCAGCAGCTTCTCTGCTTGCTGCAAACACAGACAACCAACAGGACTTGTGTCTTGAGAAAACCAACACAGTAACAGCAAAGCACAGTGTTCTACATATCTCTTCCAAGGAAATCAAGCAATTTAGGTCCTAAAACCTTTGCTCCTGCTCTCCAGACGAGGAATACACCAACTGGTACAAAATATACGTCAGTAGTGGAGAAAGCAGGTACGTGTCTTCAAGAGCTTCTCTGCTCGCTGCAAGTACAGAGAACAAACAGGGTTTGTTTCTTGAGAAAACCGACACAGCAACAGCAAAGCATAGTGTTCTACAGAGCTCTTCCATGGAAATCAAGTAATTTAGGTCCTAACATATTTGCTCTTGCTCTGCAGACGAGGAATACACCAACTGGTACAAAATATACTTCACTTGTGGAAAAGGGGCAAGAAAGTGTCTGCAGCAGCTTCTCTGCTTGCTGCAAACACAGACAACCAACAGGACTTGTGTCTTGAGAAAACCAACACAGCAACAGCAAAGCATAGTGTTCTACAGAGCTCTTCCATGGAAAACAAGCAATTTAGATCCTAAAACCTTTGCTCTTGCTCTGCAGAGGAGGAACACACCAACTGGCACAAAATATACTTCACTTGTGGAAAAGGGGCAAGAAAGTGTCTGCAGCAGCTTCTCTGCTTGCTGAAAACACAGGGAACAAACAGGGCTTGTGTCTTTAGAAAACCAACACAGCAACAGCAAAGCATAGTGTTCTACATAGCTCTTCCATGGAAAACAAGCAATTTAGATCCTAAAACCTTTGCACTTGCTCTGCAGACGAGGAATACACCAACTGGTACAAAATATACTTCACTTGTGGAAAAGGGGCAAGAAAGTGTCTGCAGCAGCTTCTCTGCTTGCTGAAAACACAGAGAACAAACAGGGCTTGTGTCTTGAGAAAACCAACACAGCAACAGCAAAGCATAGTGTTCTACATAGCTCTTCCATGGAAAACAAGCAATTTAGATCCTAAAACCTTTGCTCTTGCTCTGCAGACGAGGAATACACCAACTGGTACAAAATATACTTCACTAGTGGAAAAGGAGCAAGAAAGTGTCTGCAGCAGCTTCTCTGCTTGCTGCAAACACAGACAACCAACAGGACTTGTGTCTTGAGAAAACCAACACAGTAACAGCAAAGCACAGTGTTCTACATATCTCTTCCAAGGAAATCAAGCAATTTAGGTCCTAAAACCTTTGCTCCTGCTCTCCAGACGAGGAATACACCAACTGGTAAAAAATATACGTCAGTAGTGGAGAAAGCAGGTACGTGTCTTCAAGAGCTTCTCTGCTCGCTGCAAGTACAGAGAACAAACAGGGTTTGTTTCTTGAGAAAACCGACACAGCAACAGCAAAGCATAGTGTTCTACAGAGCTCTTCCATGGAAATCAAGTAATTTAGGTCCTAACATATTTGCTCTTGCTCTGCAGACGAGGAATACACCAACTGGTACAAAATATACTTCACTTGTGGAAAAGGGGCAAGAAAGTGTCTGCAGCAGCTTCTCTGCTTGCTGCAAACACAGACAACCAACAGGACTTGTGTCTTGAGAAAACCAACACAGCAACAGCAAAGCATAGTGTTCTACAATAGTGTTCTACATAGCTCTTCCATGGAAAACAAGCAATTTAGATCCTAAAACCTTTGATCTTGCTCTGCAGACGAGGAATACACCAACTGGTACAAAATATACTTCACTTGTGGAAAAGGGGCAAGAAAGTGTCTGCAGCAGCTTCTCTGCTTGCTGCAAACTCAGACAACCAACAGGACTTGTGTCTTGAGAAAACCAACACAGCAACAGCAAAGCATAGTGTTCTACATAGCTCTTCCATGGAAAACATGCAATTTAGATCCTAAACCTTTGCTCTTGCTCTGCAGAGGAGGAACACACCAACTGGCACAAAATATACTTCACTTGTGGAAAAGGGGCAAGAAAGTGTCTGCAGCAGCTTCTCTGCTTGCTGAAAACACAGGGAACAAACAGGGCTTGTGTCTTTAGAAAACCAACACAGCAACAGCAAAGCATAGTGTTCTACATAGCTCTTCCATGGAAAACAAGCAATTTAGATCCTAACACCTTTGCACTTGCTCTGCAGACGAGGATACACCAACTGGTACAAAATATACTTCACTAGTGGAAAAGGGGCAAGAAAGTGTCTGCAGCAGCTTCTCTGCTTGCTGAAAACACAGAGAACAAACAGGGCTTGTGTCTTGAGAAAACCAACACAGCAACAGCAAAGCATAGTGTTCTTAATAGCTCTTCCATGGAAAACAAGCAATTTAGATCCTAAAACCTTTGCTCTTGCTCTGCAGACGAGGAATACACCAACTGGTACAAATATACTTCACTAGTGGAAAAGGAGCAAGAAAGTGTCTGCAGCAGCTTCTCTGCTTGCTGCAAACACAGACAACCAACAGGACTTGTGTCTTGAGAAAACAACACAGTAACAGCAAAGCACAGTGTTCTACATATCTCTTCCAAGGAAATCAAGCAATTTAGGTCCTAAAACCTTGCTCCTGCTCTCCAGATGAGGAATACACAACTGGTACAAAATATACGTCAGTAGTGGAGAAAGCAGGTACGTGTCTTCAAGAGCTTCTCTGCTCGCTGCAAGTACAGAGAACAAACAGGGTTTGGTTTCTTGAGAAAACCGACACAGCAACAGCAAAGCATAGTGTTCTACAGAGCTCTTCCATGGAAAACAAGCAATTTAGGTCCTAACATATTTGCTCTTGCTCTGCAGACGAGGGAATACACCAACTGGTACAAAATATACTTCACTAGTGAAAAAGGGGCAAGAAAGTGTCTGCAGCAGCTTCTCTGCTTGCTGCAAACACAGACAACCAACAGGACTTGTGTCTTGAGAAAACCAACACAGCAACAGCAAAGCATAGTGTTCTACAGAGCTCTTCCATGGAAAACAAGCAATTTAGATCCTAAAACCTTTGCTCTTGCTCTGCAAGACGAGGAATACACCAACTGTACAAAATATACTTCACTTGTGGAAAAGGGGCAAGAAAGTGTCTGCAGCAGCTTCTCTGCTTGCTGCAAACACAGACAACCAACAGGACTTGTGTCTTGAGAAAACCAACACAGCAACAGCAAAGCTAGTGTTCTACATTGCTCTTCCATGGAAAACAAGCAATTTAGATCCTAAAACCTTTGCTCTTGCTCTGCAGAGGAGGAACACACCAACTGGCACAAAATATACTTCACTTGTGGAAAAGGGGCAAGGAAAGTGTCTGCAGCAGCTTCTCTGCTTGCTGCAAACACAGACAACCAACAGGACTTGTGTCTTTAGAAAACCAACACAGCAACAGCAAAGCATAGTGTTCTACATAGCTCTTCCATGGAAAACAAGCAATTTAGATCCTAAAACCTTTGCACTTGCTCTGCAGACGAGGAATACACCAACTGGTACAAAATATACTTCACTAGTGGAAAAGGGGCAAGAAAGTGTCTGCAGCAGCTTCTCTGCTTGCTGAAAACACAGAGAACAAACAGGGCTTGTGTCTTGAGAAAACAAACACAGCAACCGAAAACCATAGTGTTCTACAGAGCTCTTCCATGGAAATTAAGCAGTTTAGGTCCTAACACCTTTGCTCTTGCTCTGCAGACGAGGAATACACCAACTGGTACAAAATATACTTCACTTGTGGAAAAAGGCAAGAAAGTGTCTGCAGCAGCTTCTCTGCTGCTGCAAACACAGACAACCAACAGGGACTTGTGTCTTGAGAAAACCAACACAGAGTAACAGCAAAGCACAGTGTTCTACATATCTCTTCCAAGGAAATCAAGCAATTTAGGTCCTAAAACCTTTGCTCCTGCTCTCAGACGAGAATACACCAACTGGTACAAATATACGTCAGTAGTGGAGAAGCAGGTACGTGTCTTCAAGAGCTTCTCTGCTCGCTGCAAGTACAGAGAACAAACAGGGTTTGTTTCTTGAGAAAACCGACACAGCAACAGCAAAGCATAGTGTTCTACAGAGCTCTTCCATGGAAATCAAGCAATTTAGGTCCTAACATATTTGCTCTTGCTCTGCAGACGAGAATACACCACTGGTACAAAATATACTTCACTTGTGGAAAAGGGGCAAGAAGTGTCTGCAGCAGCTTCTCTGCTTGCTGCAAACACAGACAACCAACAGGACTTGTGTCTTGAAGAAACCAACACAGCAACAGCAAAGCATAGTGTTCTACATAGCTTTCCATGGAAAACAAGCAATTTAGAACCTAAAACATTTGCTCTTGCTTTGCAGAGGAGGAACACACCAACTGGTACAAAATATACGTCAGTACTGGAGAAAGCAGGTACGTGTCTTCAAGAGCTTCTCTGCTTGCTGAAAACACAGAGAACAAACAGGGCTTGTGTCTGAGAAAACCAACACAGCAACAGCAAAGCATAGTGTTCTACAGAGCTCTTCCATGGAAATCAAGTAATTTAGGTCCTAACATATTTGCTCTTGCTCTGCAGACGAGGAATACACCAACTGGTACAAAATATACTTCACTAGTGGAAAAGGAGCAAGAAAGTGTCTGCAGCAGCTTCTCTGCTTGCTGCAAACACAGACAACCAACAGGACTTGTGTCTTGAGAAAACCACACAGTAACAGCAAAGCACAGTGTTCTACATATCTCTTCCAAGGAAATCAAGCAATTTAGGTCCTAAAACCTTTGCTCCTGCTCTCCAGACGAGGAATACACCAACTGGTACAAAATATACGTCAGTAGTGGAGAAAGCAGGTACGTGTCTTCAAGAGCTTCTCTGCTCGCTGCAAGTACAGAGAACAAACAGGGTTTGTTTCTTGAGGAAAACCGACACAGCAACAGCAAAGCATAGTGTTCTACAGAGCTCTTCATGGAAATCAAGTAATTTAGGTCCTAACAATTTGCTCTTGCTCTGCAGACGAGAATACACCAACTGGTACAAAATATACTTCACTTGTGGAAAAGGGGCAAGAAAGTGTCTGCAGCAGCTTCTCTGCTTGCTGCAAACACAGACAACCAACAGGACTTGTGTCTTGAGAAAACCAACACAGCAACAGCAAAGCATAGTGTTCTACAGAGCTCTTCCATGGAAAACAAGCAATTTAGATCCTAAAACCTTTGCTCTTGCTCTGCAGAGGAGGAACACACCAACTGGCACAAAATATACTTCACTTGTGGAAAAGGGCAAGAAAGTGTCTGCAGCAGCTTCTCTGCTTGCTGAAAACACAGGGAACAAACAGGGCTTGTGTCTTTAGAAAACCAACACAGCAACAGCAAAAGCATAGTGTTCTACATAGCTCTTCCATGGAAAACAAGCAATTTAGATCCTAAAACCTTTGCACTTGCTCTGCAGACGAGGAATACACCAACTGGTACAAAATATACTTCACTTGTGGAAAAGGGGCAAGAAAGTGTTGCAGCAGCTTCTCTGCTTGCTGAAAACACAGAGAACAAACAGGGCTTGTGTCTTGAGAAAACCAACACAGCAACAGCAAAGCATAGTGTTCTACATAGCTCTTCCATGGAAAACAAGCAATTTAGATCCTAAAACCTTTGCTCTTGCTCTGCAGACGAGGAATACACCAACTGGTACAAAATATACTTCACTAGTGGAAAAGGAGCAAGAAAGTGTCTGCAGCAGCTTCTCTGCTTGCTGCAAACACAGACAACCAACAGGACTTGTGTCTTGAGAAAACCACACAGTAACAGCAAAGCACAGTGTTCTACATATCTCTTCCAAGGAAATCAAGCAATTTAGGTCCTAAAACCTTTGCTCCTGCTCTCCAGACGAGGAATACACCAACTGGTACAAAATATACGTCAGTAGTGGAGAAAGCAGGTACGTGTCTTCAAGAGCTTCTCTGCTCGCTGCAAGTACAGAGAACAAACAGGGTTTGTTTCTTGAGAAAACCGACACAGCAACAGCAAAGCATAGTGTTCTACAGAGCTCTTCCATGGAAATCAAGTAATTTAGGTCCTAACATATTTGCTCTTGCTCTGCAGACGAGGAATACACCAACTGGTACAAAATATACTTCACTTGTGGAAAAGGGGCAAGAAAGTGTCTGCAGCAGCTTCTCTGCTTGCTGCAAACACAGACAACCAACAGGACTTGTGTCTTGAGAAAACCAACACAGCAACAGCAAAGCATAGTGTTCTACATAGCTCTTCCATGGTAAACAAGCAATTTAGATCCTAAAACCTTTGCTCTTGCTCTGCAGACGAGGAATACACCAACTGGTACAAAATATACTTCACTTGTGGAAAAGGGGCAAGAAAGTGTCTGCAGCAGCTTCTCTGCTTGCTGCAAACACAGACAACCAACAGGACTTGTGTCTTGAGAAAACCGACACAGCAACAGCAAAGCATAGTGTTCTACAGAGCTCTTCCATGGAAAACAAGCAATTTAGATCCTAAAACCTTTGCTCTTGCTCTGCAGAGGAGGAACACACCAACTGGCACAAAATATACTTCACTTGTGGAAAAGGGGCAAGAAAGTGTCTGCAGCAGCTTCTCTGCTTGCTGAAAACACAGGGAACAAACAGGGCTTGTGTCTTTAGAAAACCAACACAGCAACAGCAAAGCATAGTGTTCTACATAGCTCTTCCATGGAAAACAAGCAATTTAGATCCTAACACCTTTGCACTTGCTCTGCAGACGAGGAATACACCAACTGGTACAAAATATACTTCACTAGTGGAAAAGGGGCAAGAAAGTGTCTGCAGCAGCTTCTCTGCTTGCTGAAAACACAGAGAACAAACAGGGCTTGTGTCTTGAGAAAACCAACACAGCAACAGCAAAGCATAGTGTTCTACATAGCTCTTCCATGGAAAACAAGCAATTTAGATCCTAAAACCTTTGCTCTTGCTCTGCAGACGAGGAATACACCAACTGGTACAAAATATACTTCACTAGTGGAAAAGGAGCAAGAAAGTGTCTGCAGCAGCTTCTCTGCTTGCTGCAAACACAGACAACCAACAGGACTTGTGTCTTGAGAAAACCAACACAGTAACAGCAAAGCACAGTGTTCTACATATCTCTTCCAAGGAAATCAAGCAATTTAGGTCCTAAAACCTTTGCTCCTGCTCTCCAGACGAGGAATACACCAACTGGTAAAAAATATACGTCAGTAGTGGAGAAAGCAGGTACGTGTCTTCAAGAGCTTCTCTGCTCGCTGCAAGTACAGAGAACAAACAGGGTTTGTTTCTTGAGAAAACCGACACAGCAACAGCAAAGCATAGTGTTCTACAGAGCTCTTCCATGGAAATCAAGTAATTTAGGTCCTAACATATTTGCTCTTGCTCTGCAGACGAGGAATACACCAACTGGTACAAAATATACTTCACTTGTGGAAAAGGGGCAAGAAAGTGTCTGCAGCAGCTTCTCTGCTTGCTGCAAACACAGACAACCAACAGGACTTGTGTCTTGAGAAAACCAACACAGCAACAGCAAAGCATAGTGTTCTACATAGCTCTTCCATGGTAAACAAGCAATTTAGATCCTAACACCTTTGCACTTGCTCTGCAGACGAGGAATACACCAACTGGTACAAAATATACTTCACTTGTGGAAAAGGGGCAAGAAAGTGTCTGCAGCAGCTTCTCTGCTTGCTGAAAACACAGAGAACAAACAGGGCTTGTGTCTTGAGAAAACCAACACAGCAACAGCAAAGCATAGTGTTCTTAATAGCTCTTCCATGGAAAACAAGCAATTTAGATCCTAAAACCTTTGCACTTGCTCTGCAGACGAGGAATACACCAACTGGTACAAAATATACTTCACTTGTGGAAAAGGGGCAAGAAAGTGTCTGCAGCAGCTTCTCTGCTTGCTGAAAACACAGAGAACAAACAGGGCTTGTGTCTTGAGAAAACCAACACAGCAACAGCAAAGCATAGTGTTCTACATAGCTCTTCCATGGAAAACAAGCAATTTAGATCCTAAAACCTTTGCTCTTGCTCTGCAGACGAGGAATACACCAACTGGTACAAAATATACTTCACTAGTGGAAAAGGAGCAAGAAAGTGTCTGCAGCAGCTTCTCTGCTTGCTGCAAACACAGACAACCAACAGGACTTGTGTCTTGAGAAAACCAACACAGTAACAGCAAAGCACAGTGTTCTACATATCTCTTCCAAGGAAATCAAGCAATTTAGGTACTAAAACCTTTGCTCCTGCTCTGCAGACGAGGAATACACCAACTGGTACAAAATATACGTCAGTAGTGGAGAAAGCAGGTACGTGTCTTCAAGAGCTTCTATGCTCGCTGCAAGTACAGAGAACAAACAGGGTTTGTTTCTTGAGAAAAACGACACAGCAACAGCAAAGCATAGTGTTCTACAGAGCTCTTCCATGGAAATCAAGCAATTTAGGTCCTAACACATTTGCTCTTGCTCTGCAGACGAGGAATACACCAACTGGTACAAAATATACTTCACTTGTGGAAAAGGGGCAAGAAAGTGTCTGCAGCAGCTTCTCTGCTTGCTGCAAACACAGACAACCAACAGGACTTGTGTCTTGAGAAAACCGACACAGCAACAGCAAAGCATAGTGTTCTACAGAGCTCTTCCATGGAAATCAAGCAATTTAGGTCCGAACACATTTGCTCTTGCTTTGCAGACGAGGAACACACCAACTGGTACAAAATATACGTCAGTAGTGGAGAAAGCAGGTACGTGTCTTCAAGAGCTTCTCTGCTTGCTGAAAACACAGGGAACAAACAGGACTTATGTCTTTAGAAAACCAACACAGCAACAGCAAAGCATAGTGTTCTTAATAGCTCTTCCAATGAAATCAAGCAATTTAGATCCTAAAATCTTTGCTCTTGCTCTGCAGACGAGGAACACACCAACTGGTACAAAATATACTTCACTTGTGAAAAAGGGGCAAGAAAGTGTCTGCAGCAGCTTCTCTGCTTGCTGCAAACACAGACAACCAACAGGACTTGTGTCTTGAGAAAACCAACACAGCAACAGCAAAGCATAGTGTTCTACATAGCTCTTCCATGGAAAACAAGCAATTTAGATCCTAAAACCTTTGCACTTGCTCTGCAGACGAGGAATACACCAACTGGTACAAAATATACTTCACTTGTGGAAAAGGGGCAAGAAAGTGTCTGCAGCAGCTTCTCTGCTTGCTGAAAACACAGAGAACAAACAGGGCTTGTGTCTTGAGAAAACCAACACAGCAACAGCAAAGCATAGGGTTCTACATAGCTCTTCCATGGAAAACAAGCAATTTAGATCCTAAAACCTTTGCTCTTGCTCTGCAGAGGAGGAACACACCAACTGGCACAAAATATACTTCACTTGTGGAAAAGGGGCAAGAAAGTGTCTGCAGCAGCTTCTCTGCTTGCTGAAAACACAGGGAACAAACAGGGCTTGTGTCTTGAGAAAACCAACACAGCAACAGCAAAGCATAGTGTTCTACATAGCTCTTCCATGGAAAACAAGCAATTTAGATCCTAAAACCTTTGCACTTGCTCTGCAGACGAGGAATACACCAACTGGTACAAAATATACTTCACTTGTGGAAAAGGGGCAAGAAAGTGTCTGCAGCAGCTTTTCTGCTCGCTGGAAACACATACAACCAACAAGGCTTGTGTCTTGAGAAAACCAACACAGTAACAGCAAAGCACAGTGTTCTACATATCTCTTCCAAGGAAATCAAGCAATTTAGGTCCTAAAACCTTTGCTCCTGCTCTCCAGATGAGGAATACACCAACTGGTACAAAATATACGTCAGTAGTGGAGAAAGCAGGTACGTGTCTTCAAGAGCTTCTCTGCTCGCTGCAAGTACAGAGAACAAACAGGGTTTGTTTCTTGAGAAAACCGACACAGCAACAGCAAAGCATAGTGTTCTACAGAGCTCTTCCATGGAAATCAAGCAATTTAGGTCCTAACACCTTTGCTCTTGCTCTGCAGACGAGGAATACACCAACTGGTACAAAATATACTTCACTTGTGGAAAAGGGGCAAGAAAGTGTCTGCAGCAGCTTCTCTGCTTGCTGCAAACACAGACAACCAACAGGACTTGTGTCTTGAGAAAACCAACACAGCAACAGCAAAGCATAGTGTTCTACAGAGCTCTTCCATGGAAAACAAGCAATTTAGATCCTAAAACCTTTGCTCTTGCTCTGCAGACGAGGAATACACCAACTGGTACAAAATATACTTCACTTGTGGAAAAGAGGCAAGAAAGTGTCTGCAGCAGCTTCTCTGCTTGCTGAAAACACAGGGAACAAACAGGGTTTGTGTCTTTAGAAAACCAACACAGCAACAGCAAAGCATAGTGTTCTACATAGCTCTTCCATGGAAAACAAGCAATTTAGATCCTAAAACCTTTGCTCTTGCTCTGCAGACGAGGAATACACCAACTGGTACAAAATATACTTCACTTGTGGAAAAGGGGCAAGAAAGTGTCTGCAGCAGCTTCTCTGCTTGCTGCAAACACAGACAACCAACAGGACTTGTGTCTTGAGAAAACCAACACAGCAACAGCAAAGCATAGTGTTCTACATAGCTCTTCCATGGAAAACAAGCAATTTAGATCCTAAAACCTTTGCTCTTGCTCTGCAGACGAGGAATACACAAACTGGTACAAAATATACTTCACTAGTGGAAAAGGAGCAAGAAAGTGTCTGCAGCAGCTTCTCTGCTTGCTGAAAACACAGAGAACAAACAGGGCTTGTGTCTTGAGAAAACAAACACAGCAACCGAAAACCATAGTGTTCTACATAGCTCTTCCATGGAAAACAAGCAATTTAGATCCTAAAACCTTTGCTCTTGCTCTGCAGACGAGGAATACACCAACTGGTACAAAATATACTTCACTTGTGGAAAAGGGGCAAGAAAGTGTCTGCAGCAGCTTTTCTGCTCGCTGGAAACACATACAACCAACAAGGCTTGTGTCTTGAGAAAACCAACACAGTAACAGCAAAGCACAGTGTTCTACATATCTCTTCCAAGGAAATCAAGCAATTTAGGTCCTAAAACCTTTGCTCCTGCTCTCCAGACGAGGAATACACCAACTGGTACAAAATATACGTCAGTAGTGGAGAAAGCAGGTACGTGTCTTCAAGAGCTTCTCTGCTCGCTGCAAGTACAGAGAACAAACAGGGTTTGTTTCTTGAGAAAACCGACACAGCAACAGCAAAGCATAGTGTTCTACAGAGCTCTTCCATGGAAATCAAGCAATTTAGGTCCTAACACCTTTGCTCTTGCTCTGCAGACGAGGAATACACCAACTGGTACAAAATATATTTCACTTGTGGAAAAGGGGCAAGAAAGTGTCTGCAGCAGCTTCTCTGCTTGCTGAAAACACAGGGAACAAACAGGGTTTGTGTCTTTAGAAAACCAACACAGCAACAGCAAAGCATAGTGTTCTACATAGCTCTTCCATGGAAAACAAGCAATTTAGATCCTAAAACCTTTGCTCTTGCTCTGCAGACGAGGAATACACCAACTGGTACAAAATATACTTCACTTGTGGAAAAGGAGCAAGAAAGTGTCTGCAGCAGCTTCTCTGCTTGCTGAAAACACAGGGAACAAACAGGGTTTGTGTCTTGAGAAAACCAACACAGCAACAGCAAAGCATAGTGTTCTACATAGCTCTTCCATGGAAAACAAGCAATTTAGATCCTAAAACCTTTGCTCTTGCTCTGCAGACGAGGAATACACCAACTGGTACAAAATATACTTCACTAGTGGAAAAGGAGCAAGAAAGTGTCTGCAGCAGCTTCTCTGCTTGCTGAAAACACAGGGAACAAACAGGGCTTGTGTCTTGAGAAAACAAACACAGCAACCGAAAACCATAGTGTTCTACATAGCTCTTCCATGGAAAACAAGCAATTTAGATCCTAAAACCTTTGCTCTTGCTCTGCAGACGAGGAATACACCAACTGGTACAAAATATACTTCACTTGTGGAAAAGGGGCAAGAAAGTGTCTGCAACAGCTTTTCTGCTCGCTGGAAACACATACAACTAACAAGGCTTGTGTCTTGAGAAAACCAACACAGTAACAGCAAAGCACAGTGTTCTACATATCTCTTCCAAGGAAATCAAGCAATTTAGGTCCTAAAACCTTTGCTCCTGCTCTCCAGACGAGGAATACACCAACTGGTACAAAATATACGTCAGTAGTGGAGAAAGCGGGTACGTGTCTTCAAGAGCTTCTCTGCTCGCTGCAAGTACAGAGAACAAACAGGTTTTGTTTCTTGAGAAAACCGACACAGCAACAGCAAAGCATAGTGTTCTACAGAGCTCTTCCATGGAAATCAAGCAATTTAGGTCCTAACACCTTTGCTCTTGCTCTGCAGACGAGGAATACACCAACTGGTACAAAATATACTTCACTAGTGGAAAAGGAGCAAGAAAGTGTCTGCAGCAGCTTCTCTGCTTGCTGCAAACACAGACAACCAACAGGACTTGTGTCTTGAGAAAACCAACACAGTAACAGCAAAGCACAGTGTTCTACATATCTCTTCCAAGGAAATCAAGCAATTTAGGTCCTAAAACCTTTGCTCCTGCTCTGCAGACTAGGAATACACCAACTGGTACAAAATATACGTCAGTAGTGGAGAAAGCAGGTACGTGTCTTCAAGAGCTTCTATGCTCGCTGCAAGTACAGAGAACAAACAGGGTTTGTTTCTTGAGAAAACCGACACAGCAACAGCAAAGCATAGTGTTCTACAGAGCTCTTCCATGGAAATCAAGCAATTTAGGTCCTAACACATTTGCTCTTGCTCTGCAGACGAGGAATACACCAACTGGTACAAAATACACTTCACTTGTGGAAAAGGGGCAAGAAAGTGTCTGCAGCAGCTTCTCTGCTTGCTGCAAACACAGACAACCAACAGGACTTGTGTCTTGAGAAAACCAACACAGCAACAGCAAAGCATAGTGTTCTACATAGCTCTTCCATGGAAAACAAGCAATTTAGAACCTAAAACATTTGCTCTTGCTTTGCAGAGGAGGAACACACCAACTGGTACAAAATATACGTCAGTACTGGAGAAAGCAGGTACGTGACTTCAAGAGCTTCTCTGCTTGCTGAAAACACAGGGAACAAACAGGGCTTGTGTCTTGAGAAAACCAACACAGCAACAGCAAAGCATAGTGTTCTACATAGCTCTTCCATGGAAAACAAGCAATTTAGATCCTAAAACCTTTGCTCTTGCTCAGCAGACGAGGAATACACAAACTGGTACAAAATATACTTCACTAGTGGAAAAGGAGCAAGAAAGTGTCTGCAGCAGCTTCTCTGCTTGCTGCAAACACAGACAACCAACAGGACTTGTGTCTTGAGAAAACCAACACAGTAACAGCAAAGCACAGTGTTCTACATATCTCTTCCAAGGAAATCAAGCAATTTAGGTCCTAAAACCTTTGCTCCTGCTCTCCAGACGAGGAATACACCAACTGGTACAAAATATACGTCAGTAGTGGAGAAAGCAGGTACGTGTCTTCAAGAGCTTCTCTGCTCGCTGCAAGTACAGAGAACAAACAGGGTTTGTTTCTTGAGAAAACCGACACAGCAACAGCAAAGCATAGTGTTCTACAGAGCTCTTCCATGGAAATCAAGTAATTTAGGTCCTAACATATTTGCTCTTGCTCTGCAGACGAGGAATACACCAACTGGTACAAAATATACTTCACTTGTGGAAAAGGGGCAAGAAAGTGTCTGCAGCAGCTTCTCTGCTTGCTGCAAACACAGACAACCAACAGGACTTGTGTCTTGAGAAAACCAACACAGCAACAGCAAAGCATAGTGTTCTACAGAGCTCTTCCATGGAAAACAAGCAATTTAGATCCTAAAACCTTTGATCTTGCTCTGCAGACGAGGAATACACCAACTGGTACAAAATATACTTCACTTGTGGAAAAGGGGCAAGAAAGTGTCTGCAGCAGCTTCTCTGCTTGCTGCAAACACAGACAACCAACAGGACTTGTGTCTTGAGAAAACCAACACAGCAACAGCAAAGCATAGTGTTCTACATAGCTCTTCCATGGAAAACAAGCAATTTAGATCCTAAAACCTTTGCTCTTGCTCTGCAGAGGAGGAACACACCAACTGGTACAAAATATACTTCACTTGTGGAAAAGGGGCAAGAAAGTGTCTGCAGCAGCTTCTCTGCTTGCTGAAAACACAGGGAACAAACAGGGCTTGTGTCTTTAGAAAACCAACACAGCAACAGCAAAGCATAGTGTTCTACATAGCTCTTCCATGGAAAACAAGCAATTTAGATCCTAAAACCTTTGCACTTGCTCTGCAGACGAGGAACACACCAACTGGTACAAAATATACTTCACTTGTGGAAAAGGGGCAAGAAAGTGTCTGCAGCAGCTTCTCTGCTTGCTGAAAACACAGAGAACAAACAGGGCTTGTGTCTTGAGAAAACCAACACAGCAACAGCAAAGCATAGTGTTCTACATAGCTCTTCCATGGAAAACAAGCAATTTAGATCCTAAAACCTTTGCTCTTGCTCTGCAGACGAGGAATACACCAACTGGTACAAAATATACTTCACTAGTGGAAAAGGAGCAAGAAAGTGTCTGCAGCAGCTTCTCTGCTTGCTGCAAACACAGACAACCAACAGGACTTGTGTCTTGAGAAAACCAACACAGTAACAGCAAAGCACAGTGTTCTACATATCTCTTCCAAGGAAATCAAGCAATTTAGGTCCTAAAACCTTTGCACTTGCTCTGCAGACGAGGAATACACCAACTGCTACAAAATATACGTCAGTAGTGGAGAAAGCAGGTACGTGTCTTCAAGAGCTTCTATGCTCGCTGCAAGTACAGAGAACAAACAGGGTTTGTTTCTTGAGAAAACCGACACAGCAACAGCAAAGCATAGTGTTCTACAGAGCTCTTCCATGGAAATCAAGCAATTTAGGTCCTAACACATTTTCTCTTGCTCTGCAGACGAGGAATACACCAACTGGTACAAAATACACTTCACTTGTGGAAAAGGGGCAAGAAAGTGTCTGCAGCAGCTTCTCTGCTTGCTGCAAACACAGACAACCAACAGGACTTGTGTCTTGAGAAAACCAACACAGCAACAGCAAAGCATAGTGTTCTACATAGCTCTTCCATGGAAAACAAGCAATTTAGAACCTAAAACATTTGCTCTTGCTTTGCAGAGGAGGAACACACCAACTGGTACAAAATATACGTCAGTACTGGAGAAAGCAGGTACGTGTCTTCAAGAGCTTCTCTGCTTGCTGAAAACACAGAGAACAAACAGGGCTTGTGTCTTGAGAAAACCAACACAGCAACAGCAAAGCATAGTGTTCTACATAGCTCTTCCATGGAAAACAAGCAATTTAGATCCTAAAACCTTTGCTCTTGCTCAGCAGACGAGGAATACACCAACTGGTACAAAATATACTTCACTAGTGGAAAAGGAGCAAGAAAGTGTCTGCAGCAGCTTCTCTGCTTGCTGCAAACACAGACAACCAACAGGACTTGTGTCTTGAGAAAACCAACACAGTAACAGCAAAGCACAGTGTTCTACATATCTCTTCCAAGGAAATCAAGCAATTTAGGTCCTAAAACCTTTGCTCCTGCTCTCCAGACGAGGAATACACCAACTGGTACAAAATATACGTCAGTAGTGGAGAAAGCAGGTACGTGTCTTCAAGAGCTTCTCTGCTCGCTGCAAGTACAGAGAACAAACAGGGTTTGTTTCTTGAGAAAACCGACACAGCAACAGCAAAGCATAGTGTTCTACAGAGCTCTTCCATGGAAATCAAGTAATTTAGGTCCTAACATATTTGCTCTTGCTCTGCAGACGAGGAATACACCAACTGGTACAAAATATACTTCACTTGTGGAAAAGGGGCAAGAAAGTGTCTGCAGCAGCTTCTCTGCTTGCTGCAAACACAGACAACCAACAGGACTTGTGTCTTGAGAAAACCAACACAGCAACAGCAAAGCATAGTGTTCTACAGAGCTCTTCCATGGAAAACAAGCAATTTAGATCCTAAAACCTTTGCTCTTGCTCTGCAGAGGAGGAACACACCAACTGGCACAAAATATACTTCACTTGTGGAAAAGGGGCAAGAAAGTGTCTGCAGCAGCTTCTCTGCTTGCTGAAAACACAGGGAACAAACAGGGCTTGTGTCTTTAGAAAACCAACACAGCAACAGCAAAGCATAGTGTTCTACATAGCTCTTCCATGGAAAACAAGCAATTTAGATCCTAAAACCTTTGCTCTTGCTCTGCAGAGGAGGAACACACCAACTGGTACAAAATATACTTCACTTGTGGAAAAGGGGCAAGAAAGTGTCTGCAGCAGCTTCTCTGCTTGCTGAAAACACAGGGAACAAACAGGGCTTGTGTCTTTAGAAAACCAACACAGCAACAGCAAAGCATAGTGTTCTACATAGCTCTTCCATGGAAAACAAGCAATTTAGATCCTAAAACCTTTGCACTTGCTCTGCAGACGAGGAACACACCAACTGGTACAAAATATACTTCACTTGTGGAAAAGGGGCAAGAAAGTGTCTGCAGCAGCTTCTCTGCTTGCTGAAAACACAGAGAACAAACAGGGCTTGTGTCTTGAGAAAACCAACACAGCAACAGCAAAGCATAGTGTTCTACATAGCTCTTCCATGGAAAACAAGCAATTTAGATCCTAAAACCTTTGCTCTTGCTCTGCAGACGAGGAATACACCAACTGGTACAAAATATACTTCACTAGTGGAAAAGGAGCAAGAAAGTGTCTGCAGCAGCTTCTCTGCTTGCTGCAAACACAGACAACCAACAGGACTTGTGTCTTGAGAAAACCAACACAGTAACAGCAAAGCACAGTGTTCTACATATCTCTTCCAAGGAAATCAAGCAATTTAGGTCCTAAAACCTTTGCACTTGCTCTGCAGACGAGGAATACACCAACTGCTACAAAATATACGTCAGTAGTGGAGAAAGCAGGTACGTGTCTTCAAGAGCTTCTATGCTCGCTGCAAGTACAGAGAACAAACAGGGTTTGTTTCTTGAGAAAACCGACACAGCAACAGCAAAGCATAGTGTTCTACAGAGCTCTTCCATGGAAATCAAGCAATTTAGGTCCTAACACATTTTCTCTTGCTCTGCAGACGAGGAATACACCAACTGGTACAAAATACACTTCACTTGTGGAAAAGGGGCAAGAAAGTGTCTGCAGCAGCTTCTCTGCTTGCTGCAAACACAGACAACCAACAGGACTTGTGTCTTGAGAAAACCAACACAGCAACAGCAAAGCATAGTGTTCTACATACCTCTTCCATGGAAAACAAGCAATTTAGAACCTAAAACATTTGCTCTTGCTTTGCAGAGGAGGAACACACCAACTGGTACAAAATATACGTCAGTACTGGAGAAAGCAGGTACGTGTCTTCAAGAGCTTCTCTGCTTGCTGAAAACACAGAGAACAAACAGGGCTTGTGTCTTGAGAAAACCAACACAGCAACAGCAAAGCATAGTGTTCTACATAGCTCTTCCATGGAAAACAAGCAATTTAGATCCTAAAACCTTTGCTCTTGCTCAGCAGACGAGGAATACACCAACTGGTACAAAATATACTTCACTAGTGGAAAAGGAGCAAGAAAGTGTCTGCAGCAGCTTCTCTGCTTGCTGCAAACACAGACAACCAACAGGACTTGTGTCTTGAGAAAACCAACACAGTAACAGCAAAGCACAGTGTTCTACATATCTCTTCCAAGGAAATCAAGCAATTTAGGTCCTAAAACCTTTGCTCCTGCTCTCCAGACGAGGAATACACCAACTGGTACAAAATATACGTCAGTAGTGGAGAAAGCAGGTACGTGTCTTCAAGAGCTTCTCTGCTCGCTGCAAGTACAGAGAACAAACAGGGTTTGTTTCTTGAGAAAACCGACACAGCAACAGCAAAGCATAGTGTTCTACAGAGCTCTTCCATGGAAATCAAGTAATTTAGGTCCTAACATATTTGCTCTTGCTCTGCAGACGAGGAATACACCAACTGGTACAAAATATACTTCACTTGTGGAAAAGGGGCAAGAAAGTGTCTGCAGCAGCTTCTCTGCTTGCTGCAAACACAGACAACCAACAGGACTTGTGTCTTGAGAAAACCAACACAGCAACAGCAAAGCATAGTGTTCTACAGAGCTCTTCCATGGAAAACAAGCAATTTAGATCCTAAAACCTTTGCTCTTGCTCTGCAGAGGAGGAACACACCAACTGGCACAAAATATACTTCACTTGTGGAAAAGGGGCAAGAAAGTGTCTGCAGCAGCTTCTCTGCTTGCTGAAAACACAGGGAACAAACAGGGCTTGTGTCTTTAGAAAACCAACACAGCAACAGCAAAGCATAGTGTTCTACATAGCTCTTCCATGGAAAACAAGCAATTTAGATCCTAAAACCTTTGCACTTGCTCTGCAGACGAGGAATACACCAACTGGTACAAAATATACTTCACTTGTGGAAAAGGGGCAAGAAAGTGTCTGCAGCAGCTTCTCTGCTTGCTGAAAACACAGAGAACAAACAGGGCTTGTGTCTTGAGAAAACCAACACAGCAACAGCAAAGCATAGTGTTCTACATAGCTCTTCCATGGAAAACAAGCAATTTAGATCCTAAAACCTTTGCTCTTGCTCTGCAGACGAGGAATACACCAACTGGTACAAAATATACTTCACTAGTGGAAAAGGAGCAAGAAAGTGTCTGCAGCAGCTTCTCTGCTTGCTGCAAACACAGACAACCAACAGGACTTGTGTCTTGAGAAAACCAACACAGTAACAGCAAAGCACAGTGTTCTACATATCTCTTCCAAGGAAATCAAGCAATTTAGGTCCTAAAACCTTTGCTCCTGCTCTCCAGACGAGGAATACACCAACTGGTAAAAAATATACGTCAGTAGTGGAGAAAGCAGGTACGTGTCTTCAAGAGCTTCTCTGCTCGCTGCAAGTACAGAGAACAAACAGGGTTTGTTTCTTGAGAAAACCGACACAGCAACAGCAAAGCATAGTGTTCTACAGAGCTCTTCCATGGAAATCAAGTAATTTAGGTCCTAACATATTTGCTCTTGCTCTGCAGACGAGGAATACACCAACTGGTACAAAATATACTTCACTTGTGGAAAAGGGGCAAGAAAGTGTCTGCAGCAGCTTCTCTGCTTGCTGCAAACACAGACAACCAACAGGACTTGTGTCTTGAGAAAACCAACACAGCAACAGCAAAGCATAGTGTTCTACATAGCTCTTCCATGGAAAACAAGCAATTTAGATCCTAAAACCTTTGCTCTTGCTCTGCAGACGAGGAATACACCAACTGGTACAAAATATACTTCACTTGTGGAAAAGGGGCAAGAAAGTGTCTGCAGCAGCTTCTCTGCTTGCTGCAAACACAGACAACCAACAGGACTTGTGTCTTGAGAAAACCAACACAGCAACAGCAAAGCATAGTGTTCTACATAGCTCTTCCATGGAAAACAAGCAATTTAGATCCTAAAACCTTTGCTCTTGCTCTGCAGACGAGGAACACACCAACTGGCACAAAATATACTTCACTTGTGGAAAAGGGGCAAGAAAGTGTCTGCAGCAGCTTCTCTGCTTGCTGAAAACACAGAGAACAAACAGGGCTTGTGTCTTGAGAAAACCAACACAGCAACAGCAAAGCATAGTGTTCTACATAGCTCTTCCATGGAAAACAAGCAATTTAGATCCTACAACCTTTGCACTTGCTCTGCAGACGAGGAATACACCAACTGGTACAAAATATACTTCACTAGTGGAAAAGGGGCAAGAAAGTGTCTGCAGCAGCTTCTCTGCTTGCTGCAAACACAGAGAACAAACAGGGCTTGTGTCTTGAGAAAACCGACACAGCAACCGAAAACCATAGTGTTCTACAGAGCTCTTCCATGGAAATTAAGCAGTTTAGGTCCTAACACCTTTGCTCTTGCTCTGCAGACGAGGAATACACCAACTGGTACAAAATATACTTCACTTGTGGAAAAAAGGCAAGAAACTGTCTGCAGCAGCTTCTCTGCTTGCTGCAAACACAGACAACCAACAGGACTTGTGTCTTGAGAAAACCAACACAGTAACAGCAAAGCACAGTGTTCTACATATCTCTTCCAAGGAAATCAAGCAATTTAGGTCCTAAAACCTTTGCTCCTGCTCTCCAGACGAGGAATACACCAACTGGTACAAAATATACGTCAGTAGTGGAGAAAGCAGGTACGTGTCTTCAAGAGCTTCTCTGCTCGCTGCAAGTACAGAGAACAAACAGGGTTTGTTTCTTGAGAAAACCGACACAGCAACAGCAAAGCATAGTGTTCTACAGAGCTCTTCCATGGAAAACAAGCAATTTAGATCCTAAAACCTTTGCTCTTGCTCTGCAGACGAGGAATACACCAACTGGTACAAAATATACTTCACTTGTGGAAAAGGGGCAAGAAAGTGTCTGCAGCAGCTTCTCTGCTTGCTGCAAACACAGACAACCAACAGGACTTGTGTCTTGAGAAAACCAACACAGCAACAGCAAAGCATAGTGTTCTACATAGCTCTTCCATGGAAAACAAGCAATTTAGATCCTAAAACCTTTGCACTTGCTCTGCAGACGAGGAATACACCAACTGGTACAAAATATACTTCACTTGTGGAAAAGGGGCAAGAAAGTGTCTGCAGCAGCTTCTCTGCTTGCTGAAAACACAGAGAACAAACAGGGCTTGTGTCTTGAGAAAACCAACACAGCAACAGCAAAGCATAGTGTTCTACATAGCTCTTCCATGGAAAACAAGCAATTTAGATCCTAAAACCTTTGATCTTGCTCTGCAGACGAGGAATACACCAACTGGTAGAAAATATACTTCACTTGTGGAAAAGGGGCAAGAAAGTGTCTGCAGCAGCTTCTCTGCTTGCTGCAAACACAGACAACCAACAGGACTTGTGTCTTGAGAAAACCAACACAGCAACAGCAAAGCATAGTGTTCTACATAGCTCTTCCATGGAAAACAAGCAATTTAGATCCTAAAACCTTTGCTCTTGCTCTGCAGAGGAGGAACACACCAACTGGCACAAAATATACTTCACTTGTGGAAAAGGGGCAAGAAAGTGTCTGCAGCAGCTTCTCTGCTTGCTGAAAACACAGGGAACAAACAGGGCTTGTGTCTTTAGAAAACCAACACAGCAACAGCAAAGCATAGTGTTCTACATAGCTCTTCCATGGAAAACAAGCAATTTAGATCCTAAAACCTTTGCACTTGCTCTGCAGACGAGGAATACACCAACTGGTACAAAATATACTTCACTAGTGGAAAAGGGGCAAGAAAGTGTCTGCAGCAGCTTCTCTGCTTGCTGAAAACACAGAGAACAAACAGGACTTGTGTCTTGAGAAAACCAACACAGCAACAGCAAAGCATAGTGTTCTACAGAGCTCTTCCATGGAAAACAAGCAATTTAGATCCTAAAACCTTTGCTCTTGCTCTGCAGACGAGGAATACACCAACTGGTACAAAATATACTTCACTAGTGGAAAAGGAGCAAGAAAGTGTCTGCAGCAGCTTCTCTGCTTGCTGAAAACACAGACAGCCAACAGGACTTGTGTCTTGAGAAAACCAACACAGTAACAGCAAAGCACAGTGTTCTACATATCTCTTCCAAGGAAATCAAGCAATTTAGGTCCTAAAACCTTTGCTCCTGCTCTCCAGACGAGGAATACACCAACTGGTACAAAATATACGTCAGTAGTGGAGAAAGCAGGTACGTGTCTTCAAGAGCTTCTCTGCTCGCTGCAAGTACAGAGAACAAACAGGGTTTGTTTCTTGAGAAAACCGACACAGCAACAGCAAAGCATAGTGTTCTACAGAGCTCTTCCATGGAAATCAAGTAATTTAGGTCCTAACATATTTGCTCTTGCTCTGCAGACGAGGAATACACCAACTGGTACAAAATATACTTCACTTGTGGAAAAGGGGCAAGAAAGTGTCTGCAGCAGCTTCTCTGCTTGCTGCAAACACAGACAACCAACAGGACTTGTGTCTTGAGAAAACCAACACAGCAACAGCAAAGCATAGTGTTCTACAGAGCTCTTCCATGGAAAACAAGCAATTTAGATCCTAAAACCTTTGCTCTTGCTCTGCAGACGAGGAATACACCAACTGGTACAAAATATACTTCACTTGTGGAAAAGGGGCAAGAAAGTGTCTGCAGCAGCTTCTCTGCTTGCTGCAAACACAGACAACCAACAGGACTTGTGTCTTGAGAAAACCAACACAGCAACAGCAAAGCACAGTGTTCTACATAGCTCTTCCATGGAAAACAAGCAATTTAGATCCTAAAACCTTTGCTCTTGCTCTGCAGAGGAGGAACACACCAACTGGCACAAAATATACTTCACTTGTGGAAAAGGGGCAAGAAAGTGTCTGCAGCAGCTTCTCTGCTTGCTGAAAACACAGGGAACAAACAGGGCTTGTGTCTTTAGAAAACCAACACAGCAACAGCAAAGCATAGTGTTCTACATAGCTCTTCCATGGAAAACAAGCAATTTAGATCCTAAAACTTTTGCACTTGCTCTGCAGACGAGGAATACACCAACTGGTACAAAATATACTTCACTAGTGGAAAAGGGGCAAGAAAGTGTCTGCAGCAGCTTCTCTGCTTGCTGAAAACACAGAGAACAAACAGGGCTTGTGTCTTGAGAAAACCAACACAGCAACAGCAAAGCATAGTGTTCTACATAGCTCTTCCATGGAAAACAAGCAATTTAGATCCTAAAACCTTTGCTCTTGCTCTGCAGACGAGGAATACACCAACTGGTACAAAATATACTTCACTAGTGGAAAAGGGGCAAGAAAGTGTCTGCAGCAGCTTCTCTGCTTGCTGAAAACACAGAGAACAAACAGGACTTGTGTCTTGAGAAAACCAACACAGCAACAGCAAAGCATAGTGTTCTACAGAGCTCTTCCATGGAAAACAAGCAATTTAGATCCTAAAACCTTTGCTCTTGCTCTGCAGACGAGGAATACACCAACTGGTACAAAATATACTTCACTAGTGGAAAAGGAGCAAGAAAGTGTCTGCAGCAGCTTCTCTGCTTGCTGAAAACACAGACAGCCAACAGGACTTGTGTCTTGAGAAAACCAACACAGTAACAGCAAAGCACAGTGTTCTACATATCTCTTCCAAGGAAATCAAGCAATTTAGGTCCTAAAACCTTTGCTCCTGCTCTCCAGACGAGGAATACACCAACTGGTACAAAATATACGTCAGTAGTGGAGAAAGCAGGTACGTGTCTTCAAGAGCTTCTCTGCTCGCTGCAAGTACAGAGAACAAACAGGGTTTGTTTCTTGAGAAAACCGACACAGCAACAGCAAAGCATAGTGTTCTACAGAGCTCTTCCATGGAAATCAAGTAATTTAGGTCCTAACATATTTGCTCTTGCTCTGCAGACGAGGAATACACCAACTGGTACAAAATATACTTCACTTGTGGAAAAGGGGCAAGAAAGTGTCTGCAGCAGCT
Organism: Prinia subflava; assembly: GCF_021018805.1. Taxonomy (NCBI): domain Eukaryota; kingdom Metazoa; phylum Chordata; class Aves; order Passeriformes; family Cisticolidae; genus Prinia; species Prinia subflava. The sequence goes on along the minus strand of NW_026960646.1, from coordinate 17,408 downwards.
TCTCTGCTTGCTGCAAACACAGACAACCAACAGGACTTGTGTCTTGAGAAAACCAACACAGCAACAGCAAAGCATAGTGTTCTACAGAGCTCTTCCATGGAAAACAAGCAATTTAGATCCTAAAACCTTTGCTCTTGCTCTGCAGACGAGGAATACACCAACTGGTACAAAATATACTTCACTTGTGGAAAAGGGGCAAGAAAGTGTCTGCAGCAGCTTCTCTGCTTGCTGCAAACACAGACAACCAACAGGACTTGTGTCTTGAGAAAACCAACACAGCAACAGCAAAGCACAGTGTTCTACATAGCTCTTCCATGGAAAACAAGCAATTTAGATCCTAAAACCTTTGCTCTTGCTCTGCAGAGGAGGAACACACCAACTGGCACAAAATATACTTCACTTGTGGAAAAGGGGCAAGAAAGTGTCTGCAGCAGCTTCTCTGCTTGCTGAAAACACAGGGAACAAACAGGGCTTGTGTCTTTAGAAAACCAACACAGCAACAGCAAAGCATAGTGTTCTACATAGCTCTTCCATGGAAAACAAGCAATTTAGATCCTAAAACTTTTGCACTTGCTCTGCAGACGAGGAATACACCAACTGGTACAAAATATACTTCACTAGTGGAAAAGGGGCAAGAAAGTGTCTGCAGCAGCTTCTCTGCTTGCTGAAAACACAGAGAACAAACAGGGCTTGTGTCTTGAGAAAACCAACACAGCAACAGCAAAGCATAGTGTTCTACATAGCTCTTCCATGGAAAACAAGCAATTTAGATCCTAAAACCTTTGCTCTTGCTCTGCAGACGAGGAATACACCAACTGGTACAAAATATACTTCACTAGTGGAAAAGGAGCAAGAAAGTGTCTGCAGCAGCTTCTCTGCTTGCTGCAAACACAGACAACCAACAGGACTTGTGTCTTGAGAAAACCAACACAGCAACAGCAAAGCACAGTGTTCTACATATCTCTTCCAAGGAAATCAAGCAATTTAGGTCCTAAAACCTTTGCTCCTGCTCTCCAGACGAGGAATACACCAACTGGTACAAAATATACGTCAGTAGTGGAGAAAGCAGGTACGTGTCTTCAAGAGCTTCTCTGCTCGCTGCAAGTACAGAGAACAAACAGGGTTTGTTTCTTGAGAAAACCGACACAGCAACAGCAAAGCATAGTGTTCTACAGAGCTCTTCCATGGAAATCAAGTAATTTAGGTCCTAACATATTTGCTCTTGCTCTGCAGACGAGGAATACACCAACTGGTACAAAATATACTTCACTTGTGGAAAAGGGGCAAGAAAGTGTCTGCAGCAGCTTCTCTGCTTGCTGCAAACACAGACAACCAACAGGACTTGTGTCTTGAGAAAACCAACACAGCAACAGCAAAGCATAGTGTTCTACATAGCTCTTCCATGGAAAACAAGCAATTTAGATCCTAAAACCTTTGCTCTTGCTCTGCAGACGAGGAATACACCAACTGGTACAAAATATACTTCACTTGTGGAAAAGGGGCAAGAAAGTGTCTGCAGCAGCTTCTCTGCTTGCTGCAAACACAGACAACCAACAGGACTTGTGTCTTGAGAAAACCAACACAGCAACAGCAAAGCATAGTGTTCTACAGAGCTCTTCCATGGAAAACAAGCAATTTGATCCTAAAACCTTTGCTCTTGCTCTGCAGAGGAGGAACACACCAACTGGCACAAAATATACTTCACTTGTGGAAAAGGGGCAAGAAAGTGTCTGCAGCAGCTTCTCTGCTTGCTGAAAACACAGGGAACAAACAGGGCTTGTGTCTTTAGAAAACCAACACAGCAACAGCAAAGCATAGTGTTCTACAGAGCTCTTCCATGGAAAACAAGCAATTTAGATCCTAAAACCTTTGCACTTGCTCTGCAGACGAGGAATACACCAACTGGTACAAAATATACTTCACTAGTGGAAAAGGGGCAAGAAAGTGTCTGCAGCAGCTTCTCTGCTTGCTGAAAACACAGAGAACAAACAGGGCTTGTGTCTTGAGAAAACCAACACAGCAACAGCAAAGCATAGTGTTCTTAATAGCTCTTCCATGGAAAACAAGCAATTTAGATCCTAAAACCTTTGCTCTTGCTCTGCAGACGAGGAATACACCAACTGGTACAAAATATACTTCACTAGTGGAAAAGGAGCAAGAAAGTGTCTGCAGCAGCTTCTCTGCTTGCTGCAAACACAGACAACCAACAGGACTTGTGTCTTGAAAAAACCAACACAGTAACAGCAAAGCACAGTGTTCTACATATCTCTTCCAAGGAAATCAAGCAATTTAGGTCCTAAAACCTTTGCTCCTGCTCTGCAGACGAGGAATACACCAACTGGTACAAAATATACGTCAGTAGTGGAGAAAGCAGGTACGTGTCTTCAAGAGCTTCTCTGCTCGCTGCAAGTACAGAGAACAAACAGGGTTTGTTTCTTGAGAAAACCGACACAGCAACAGCAAAGCATAGTGTTCTACAGAGCTCTTCCATGGAAATCAAGTAATTTAGGTCCTAACATATTTGCTCTTGCTCTGCAGACGAGGAATACACCAACTGGTACAAAATATACTTCACTTGTGGAAAAGGGGCAAGAAAGTGTCTGCAGCAGCTTCTCTGCTTGCTGAAAACACAGACAACCAACAGGACTTGTGTCTTGAGAAAACCAACACAGCAACAGCAAAGCATAGTGTTCTACATAGCTCTTCCATGGAAAACAAGCAATTTAGATCCTAAAACCTTTGCTCTTGCTCTGCAGACGAGGAATACACCAACTGGTACAAAATATACTTCACTAGTGGAAAAGGGGCAAGAAAGTGTCTGCAGCAGCTTCTCTGCTTGCTGCAAACACAGACAACCAACAGGACTTGTGTCTTGAGAAAACCAACACAGCAACAGCAAAGCACAGTGTTCTACATAGCTCTTCCATGGAAAACAAGCAATTTAGATCCTAAAACCTTTGCTCTTGCTCTGCAGACGAGGAACACACCAACTGGCACAAAATATACTTCACTTGTGGAAAAGGGGCAAGAAAGTGTCTGCAGCAGCTTCTCTGCTTGCTGAAAACACAGGGAACAAACAGGGCTTGTGTCTTTAGAAAACCAACACAGCAACAGCAAAGCATAGTGTTCTACAGAGCTCTTCCATGGAAAACAAGCAATTTAGATCCTAAAACCTTTGCACTTGCTCTGCAGACGAGGAATACACCAACTGGTACAAAATATACTTCACTAGTGGAAAAGGGGCAAGAAAGTGTCTGCAGCAGCTTCTCTGCTTGCTGAAAACACAGAGAACAAACAGGACTTGTGTCTTGAGAAAACCAACACAGCAACAGCAAAGCATAGTGTTCTACATAGCTCTTCAATGGAAAACAAGCAATTTAGATCCTAAAACCTTTGCTCTTGCTCTGCAGACGAGGAATACACCAACTGGTACAAAATATACTTCACTTGTGGAAAAGGGGCAAGAAAGTGTCTGCAGCAGCTTCTCTGCTTGCTGCAAACACAGACAACCAACAGGACTTGTGTCTTGAGAAAACCAACACAGCAACAGCAAAGCATAGTGTTCTACAGAGCTCTTCCATGGAAAACAAGCAATTTAGATCCTAAAACCTTTGCTCTTGCTCTGCAGACGAGGAATACACCAACTGGTACAAAATATACTTCACTAGTGGAAAAGGAGCAAGAAAGTGTCTGCAGCAGCTTCTCTGCTTGTTGCAAACACAGACAGCCAACAGGACTTGTGTCTTGAGAAAACCAACACAGTAACAGCAAAGCACAGTGTTCTACATATCTCTTCCAAGGAAATCAAGCAATTTAGGTCCTAAAACCTTTGCTCCTGCTCTCCAGACGAGGAATACACCAACTGGTACAAAATATACGTCAGTAGTGGAGAAAGCAGGTACGTGTCTTCAAGAGCTTCTCTGCTCGCTGCAAGTACAGAGAACAAACAGGGTTTGTTTCTTGAGAAAACCGACACAGCAACAGCAAAGCATAGTGTTCTACAGAGCTCTTCCATGGAAAACAAGCAATTTAGATCCTAAAACCTTTGCACTTGCTCTGCAGACGAGGAATACACCAACTGGTACAAAATATACTTCACTAGTGGAAAAGGGGCAAGAAAGTGTCTGCAGCAGCTTCTCTGCTTGCTGAAAACACAGAGAACAAACAGGGCTTGTGTCTTGAGAAAACCAACACAGCAACAGCAAAGCATAGTGTTCTTAATAGCTCTTCCATGGAAAACAAGCAATTTAGATCCTAAAACCTTTGCTCTTGCTCTGCAGACGAGGAATACACCAACTGGTACAAAATATACTTCACTAGTGGAAAAGGAGCAAGAAAGTGTCTGCAGCAGCTTCTCTGCTTGCTGCAAACACAGACAACCAACAGGACTTGTGTCTTGAGGAAACCAACACAGTAACAGCAAAGCACAGTGTTCTACATAGCTCTTCCATGGAAAACAAGCAATTTAGATCCTAAAACCTTTGCTCTTGCTCTGCAGAGGAGGAACACACCAACTGGCACAAAATATACTTCACTTGTGGAAAAGGGGCAAGAAAGTGTCTGCAGCAGCTTCTCTGCTTGCTGAAAACACAGAGAACAAACAGGGCTTATGTCTTGAGAAAACCAACACAGCAACAGCAAAGCATAGTGTTCTACATAGCTCTTCCATGGAAAACAAGCAATTTAGATCCTAAAACCTTTGCACTTGCTCTGCAGACGAGGAATACACCAACTGGTACAAAATATACTTCACTAGTGGAAAAGGGGCAAGAAAGTGTCTGCAGCAGCTTCTCTGCTTGCTGAAAACACAGAGAACAAACAGGGCTTGTGTCTTGAGAAAACCAACACAGCAACAGCAAAGCATAGTGTTCTACATAGCTCTTCCATGGAAAACAAGCAATTTAGATCCTAAAACCTTTGCTCTTGCTCTGCAGACGAGGAATACACCAACTGGTACAAAATATACTTCACTAGTGGAAAAGGAGCAAGAAAGTGTCTGCAGCAGCTTCTCTGCTCGCTGCAAACACAGACAACCAACAGGACTTGTGTCTTGAGAAAACCAACACAGTAACAGCAAAGCACAGTGTTCTACATATCTCTTCCAAGGAAATCAAGCAATTTAGGTCCTAAAACCTTTGCTCCTGCTCTCCAGACGAGGAATACACCAACTGGTACAAAATATACGTCAGTAGTGGAGAAAGCAGGTACGTGTCTTCAAGAGCTTCTCTGCTCGCTGCAAGTACAGAGAACAAACAGGGTTTGTTTCTTGAGAAAACCGACACAGCAACAGCAAAGCATAGTGTTCTACAGAGCTCTTCCATGGAAATCAAGTAATTTAGGTCCTAACATATTTGCTCTTGCTCTGCAGACGAGGAATACACCAACTGGTACAAAATATACTTCACTTGTGGAAAAGGGGCAAGAAAGTGTCTGCAGCAGCTTCTCTGCTTGCTGCAAACACAGACAACCAACAGGACTTGTGTCTTGAGAAAACCAACACAGCAACAGCAAAGCATAGTGTTCTACATAGCTCTTCCATGGAAAACAAGCAATTTAGATCCTAAAACCTTTGCTCTTGCTCTGCAGAGGAGGAACACACCAACTGGCACAAAATATACTTCACTTGTGGAAAAGGGGCAAGAAAGTGTCTGCAGCAGCTTCTCTGCTTGCTGAAAACACAGGGAACAAACAGGGCTTGTGTCTTTAGAAAACCAACACAGCAACAGCAAAGCATAGTGTTTTACATAGCTCTTCCATGGAAAACAAGCAATTTAGATCCTAAAACCTTTGCACTTGCTCTGCAGACGAGGAATACACAACCGGTACAAAATATACTTCACTAGTGGAAAAGGGGCAAGAAAGTGTCTGCAGCAGCTTCTCTGCTTGCTGAAAACACAGAGAACAAACAGGGCTTGTGTCTTGAGAAAACCAACACAGCAACAGCAAAGCATAGTGTTCTACATAGCTCTTCCATGGAAAACAAGCAATTTAGATCCTAAAACCTTTGCTCTTGCTCTGCAGACGAGGAATACACCAACTGGTACAAAATATACTTCACTAGTGGAAAAGGAGCAAGAAAGTGTCTGCAGCAGCTTCTCTGCTTGCTGCAAACACAGACAGCCAACAGGACTTGTGTCTTGAGAAAACCAACACAGTAACAGCAAAGCACAGTGTTCTACATATCTCTTCCAAGGAAATCAAGCAATTTAGGTCCTAAAACCTTTGCTCCTGCTCTCCAGACGAGGAATACACCAACTGGTACAAAATATACGTCAGTAGTGGAGAAAGCAGGTACGTGTCTTCAAGAGCTTCTCTGCTCGCTGCAAGTACAGAGAACAAACAGGGTTTGTTTCTTGAGAAAACCGACACAGCAACAGCAAAGCATAGTGTTCTACAGAGCTCTTCCATGGAAATCAAGTAATTTAGGTCCTAACATATTTGCTCTTGCTCTGCAGACGAGGAATACACCAACTGGTACAAAATATACTTCACTTGTGGAAAAGGGGCAAGAAAGTGTCTGCAGCAGCTTCTCTGCTTGCTGCAAACACAGACAACCAACAGGACTTGTGTCTTGAGAAAACCAACACAGCAACAGCAAAGCATAGTGTTCTACATAGCTCTTCCATGGAAAACAAGCAATTTAGATCCTAAAACCTTTGCTCTTGCTCTGCAGACGAGGAATACACCAACTGGTACAAAATATACTTCACTTGTGGAAAAGGGGCAAGAAAGTGTCTGCAGCAGCTTCTCTGCTTGCTGCAAACACAGACAACCAACAGGACTTGTGTCTTGAGAAAACCAACACAGCAACAGCAAAGCATAGTGTTCTACATAGCTCTTCCATGGAAAACAAGCAATTTAGATCCTAAAACCTTTGCTCTTGCTCTGCAGACGAGGAACACACCAACTGGCACAAAATATACTTCACTTGTGGAAAAGGGGCAAGAAAGTGTCTGCAGCTGCTTCTCTGCTTGCTGAAAACACAGAGAACAAACAGGGCTTGTGTCTTGAGAAAACCAACACAGCAACAGCAAAGCATAGTGTTCTACATAGCTCTTCCATGGAAAACAAGCAATTTAGATCCTAAAACCTTTGCACTTGCTCTGCAGACGAGGAATACACCAACTGGTACAAAATATACTTCACTTGTGGAAAAGGGGCAAGAAAGTGTCTGCAGCAGCTTCTCTGCTTGCTGCAAACACAGAGAACAAACAGGGCTTGTGTCTTGAGAAAACAAACACAGCAACCGAAAACCATAGTGTTCTACAGAGCTCTTCCATGGAAATTAAGCAGTTTAGGTCCTAACACCTTTGCTCTTGCTCTGCAGACGAGGAATACACCAACTGGTACAAAATATACTTCACTTGTGGAAAAAAGGCAAGAAACTGTCTGCAGCAGCTTCTCTGCTTGCTGCAAACACAGACAACCAACAGGACTTGTGTCTTGAAAAAACCAACACAGTAACAGCAAAGCACAGTGTTCTACATATCTCTTCCAAGGAAATCAAGCAATTTAGGTCCTAAAACCTTTGCTCCTGCTCTCCAGACGAGGAATACACCAACTGGTACAAAATATACGTCAGTAGTGGAGAAAGCAGGTACGTGTCTTCAAGAGCTTCTCTGCTCGCTGCAAGTACAGAGAACAAACAGGGTTTGTTTCTTGAGAAAACCGACACAGCAACAGCAAAGCATAGTGTTCTACAGAGCTCTTCCATGGAAATCAAGTAATTTAGGTCCTAACATATTTGCTCTTGCTCTGCAGACGAGGAATACACCAACTGGTACAAAATATACTTCACTTGTGGAAAAGGGGCAAGAAAGTGTCTGCAGCAGCTTCTCTGCTTGCTGCAAACACAGACAACCAACAGGACTTGTGTCTTGAGAAAACCAACACAGCAACAGCAAAGCATAGTGTTCTACATAGCTCTTCCATGGAAAACAAGCAATTTAGATCCTAAAACCTTTGCTCTTGCTCTGCAGACGAGGAATACACCAACTGGTACAAAATATACTTCACTTGTGGAAAAGGGGCAAGAAAGTGTCTGCAGCAGCTTCTCTGCTTGCTGCAAACACAGACAACCAACAGGACTTGTGTCTTGAGAAAACCAACACAGCAACAGCAAAGCATAGTGTTCTACATAGCTCTTCCATGGAAAACAAGCAATTTAGATCCTAAAACCTTTGCTCTTGCTCTGCAGACGAGGAACACACCAACTGGCACAAAATATACTTCACTTGTGGAAAAGGGGCAAGAAAGTGTCTGCAGCAGCTTCTCTGCTTGCTGAAAACACAGAGAACAAACAGGGCTTGTGTCTTGAGAAAACCAACACAGCAACAGCAAAGCATAGTGTTCTTAATAGCTCTTCCATGGAAAACAAGCAATTTAGATCCTAAAACCTTTGCACTTGCTCTGCAGACGAGGAATACACCAACTGGTACAAAATATACTTCACTAGTGGAAAAGGGGCAAGAAAGTGTCTGCAGCAGCTTCTCTGCTTGCTGCAAACACAGAGAACAAACAGGGCTTGTGTCTTGAGAAAACCGACACAGCAACCGAAAACCATAGTGTTCTACAGAGCTCTTCCATGGAAATTAAGCAGTTTAGGTCCTAACACCTTTGCTCTTGCTCTGCAGACGAGGAATACACCAACTGGTACAAAATATACTTCACTTGTGGAAAAAAGGCAAGAAAGTGTCTGCAGCAGCTTCTCTGCTTGCTGCAAACACAGACAACCAACAGGACTTGTGTCTTGAAAAAACCAACACAGTAACAGCAAAGCACAGTGTTCTACATATCTCTTCCAAGGAAATCAAGCAATTTAGGTCCTAAAACCTTTGCTCCTGCTCTCCAGACGAGGAATACACCAACTGGTACAAAATATACGTCAGTAGTGGAGAAAGCAGGTACGTGTCTTCAAGAGCTTCTCTGCTCGCTGCAAGTACAGAGAACAAACAGGGTTTGTTTCTTGAGAAAACCGACACAGCAACAGCAAAGCATAGTGTTCTACAGAGCTCTTCCATGGAAAACAAGCAATTTAGATCCTAAAACCTTTGATCTTGCTCTGCAGACGAGGAATACACCAACTGGTAGAAAATATACTTCACTTGTGGAAAAGGGGCAAGAAAGTGTCTGCAGCAGCTTCTCTGCTTGCTGCAAACACAGACAACCAACAGGACTTGTGTCTTGAGAAAACCAACACAGCAACAGCAAAGCATAGTGTTCTACATAGCTCTTCCATGGAAAACAAGCAATTTAGATCCTAAAACCTTTGATCTTGCTCTGCAGACGAGGAATACACCAACTGGTAGAAAATATACTTCACTTGTGGAAAAGGGGCAAGAAAGTGTCTGCAGCAGCTTCTCTGCTTGCTGCAAACACAGACAACCAACAGGACTTGTGTCTTGAGAAAACCAACACAGCAACAGCAAAGCATAGTGTTCTACATAGCTCTTCCATGGAAAACAAGCAATTTAGATCCTAAAACCTTTGCTCTTGCTCTGCAGAGGAGGAACACACCAACTGGCACAAAATATACTTCACTTGTGGAAAAGGGGCAAGAAAGTGTCTGCAGCAGCTTCTCTGCTTGCTGAAAACACAGGGAACAAACAGGGCTTGTGTCTTTAGAAAACCAACACAGCAACAGCAAAGCATAGTGTTCTACATAGCTCTTCCATGGAAAACAAGCAATTTAGATCCTAAAACCTTTGCACTTGCTCTGCAGACGAGGAATACACCAACTGGTACAAAATATACTTCACTAGTGGAAAAGGGGCAAGAAAGTGTCTGCAGCAGCTTCTCTGCTTGCTGAAAACACAGAGAACAAACAGGACTTGTGTCTTGAGAAAACCAACACAGCAACAGCAAAGCATAGTGTTCTACAGAGCTCTTCCATGGAAAACAAGCAATTTAGATCCTAAAACCTTTGCTCTTGCTCTGCAGACGAGGAATACACCAACTGGTACAAAATATACTTCACTAGTGGAAAAGGAGCAAGAAAGTGTCTGCAGCAGCTTCTCTGCTTGCTGAAAACACAGACAGCCAACAGGACTTGTGTCTTGAGAAAACCAACACAGTAACAGCAAAGCACAGTGTTCTACATATCTCTTCCAAGGAAATCAAGCAATTTAGGTCCTAAAACCTTTGCTCCTGCTCTCCAGACGAGGAATACACCAACTGGTACAAAATATACGTCAGTAGTGGAGAAAGCAGGTACGTGTCTTCAAGAGCTTCTCTGCTCGCTGCAAGTACAGAGAACAAACAGGGTTTGTTTCTTGAGAAAACCGACACAGCAACAGCAAAGCATAGTGTTCTACAGAGCTCTTCCATGGAAATCAAGTAATTTAGGTCCTAACATATTTGCTCTTGCTCTGCAGACGAGGAATACACCAACTGGTACAAAATATACTTCACTTGTGGAAAAGGGGCAAGAAAGTGTCTGCAGCAGCTTCTCTGCTTGCTGCAAACACAGACAACCAACAGGACTTGTGTCTTGAGAAAACCAACACAGCAACAGCAAAGCATAGTGTTCTACAGAGCTCTTCCATGGAAAACAAGCAATTTAGATCCTAAAACCTTTGCTCTTGCTCTGCAGACGAGGAATACACCAACTGGTACAAAATATACTTCACTTGTGGAAAAGGGGCAAGAAAGTGTCTGCAGCAGCTTCTCTGCTTGCTGCAAACACAGACAACCAACAGGACTTGTGTCTTGAGAAAACCAACACAGCAACAGCAAAGCACAGTGTTCTACATAGCTCTTCCATGGAAAACAAGCAATTTAGATCCTAAAACCTTTGCTCTTGCTCTGCAGAGGAGGAACACACCAACTGGCACAAAATATACTTCACTTGTGGAAAAGGGGCAAGAAAGTGTCTGCAGCAGCTTCTCTGCTTGCTGAAAACACAGGGAACAAACAGGGCTTGTGTCTTGAGAAAACCAACACAGCAACAGCAAAGCATAGTGTTCTACATAGCTCTTCCATGGAAAACAAGCAATTTAGATCCTAAAACTTTTGCACTTGCTCTGCAGACGAGGAATACACCAACTGGTACAAAATATACTTCACTAGTGGAAAAGGGGCAAGAAAGTGTCTGCAGCAGCTTCTCTGCTTGCTGCAAACACAGACAACCAACAGGACTTGTGTCTTGAGAAAACCAACACAGCAACAGCAAAGCATAGTGTTCTACATAGCTCTTCCATGGAAAACAAGCAATTTAGATCCTAAAACCTTTGCTCTTGCTCTGCAGACGAGGAATACACCAACTGGTACAAAATATACTTCACTTGTGGAAAAGGGGCAAGAAAGTGTCTGCAGCAGCTTCTCTGCTTGCTGCAAACACAGACAACCAACAGGACTTGTGTCTTGAGAAAACCAACACAGCAACAGCAAAGCATAGTGTTCTACAGAGCTCTTCCATGGAAAACAAGCAATTTGATCCTAAAACCTTTGCTCTTGCTCTGCAGAGGAGGAACACACCAACTGGCACAAAATATACTTCACTTGTGGAAAAGGGGCAAGAAAGTGTCTGCAGCAGCTTCTCTGCTTGCTGAAAACACAGGGAACAAACAGGGCTTGTGTCTTTAGAAAACCAACACAGCAACAGCAAAGCATAGTGTTCTACAGAGCTCTTCCATGGAAAACAAGCAATTTAGATCCTAAAACCTTTGCACTTGCTCTGCAGACGAGGAATACACCAACTGGTACAAAATATACTTCACTAGTGGAAAAGGGGCAAGAAAGTGTCTGCAGCAGCTTCTCTGCTTGCTGAAAACACAGAGAACAAACAGGGCTTGTGTCTTGAGAAAACCAACACAGCAACAGCAAAGCATAGTGTTCTTAATAGCTCTTCCATGGAAAACAAGCAATTTAGATCCTAAAACTTTTGCTCTTGCTCTGCAGACGAGGAATACACCAACTGGTACAAAATATACTTCACTAGTGGAAAAGGAGCAAGAAAGTGTCTGCAGCAGCTTCTCTGCTTGCTGCAAACACAGACAACCAACAGGACTTGTGTCTTGAAAAAACCAACACAGTAACAGCAAAGCACAGTGTTCTACATATCTCTTCCAAGGAAATCAAGCAATTTAGGTCCTAAAACCTTTGCTCCTGCTCTGCAGACGAGGAATACACCAACTGGTACAAAATATACGTCAGTAGTGGAGAAAGCAGGTACGTGTCTTCAAGAGCTTCTCTGCTCGCTGCAAGTACAGAGAACAAACAGGGTTTGTTTCTTGAGAAAACCGACACAGCAACAGCAAAGCATAGTGTTCTACAGAGCTCTTCCATGGAAATCAAGTAATTTAGGTCCTAACATATTTGCTCTTGCTCTGCAGACGAGGAATACACCAACTGGTACAAAATATACTTCACTTGTGGAAAAGGGGCAAGAAAGTGTCTGCAGCAGCTTCTCTGCTTGCTGCAAACACAGACAACCAACAGGACTTGTGTCTTGAGAAAACCAACACAGCAACAGCAAAGCATAGTGTTCTACATAGCTCTTCCATGGAAAACAAGCAATTTAGATCCTAAAACCTTTGCTCTTGCTCTGCAGACGAGGAATACACCAACTGGTACAAAATATACTTCACTAGTGGAAAAGGGGCAAGAAAGTGTCTGCAGCAGCTTCTCTGCTTGCTGCAAACACAGACAACCAACAGGACTTGTGTCTTGAGAAAACCAACACAGCAACAGCAAAGCACAGTGTTCTACATAGCTCTTCCATGGAAAACAAGCAATTTAGATCCTAAAACCTTTGCTCTTGCTCTGCAGACGAGGAACACACCAACTGGCACAAAATATACTTCACTTGTGGAAAAGGGGCAAGAAAGTGTCTGCAGCAGCTTCTCTGCTTGCTGAAAACACAGGGAACAAACAGGGCTTGTGTCTTTAGAAAACCAACACAGCAACAGCAAAGCATAGTGTTCTACAGAGCTCTTCCATGGAAAACAAGCAATTTAGATCCTAAAACCTTTGCACTTGCTCTGCAGACGAGGAATACACCAACTGGTACAAAATATACTTCACTAGTGGAAAAGGGGCAAGAAAGTGTCTGCAGCAGCTTCTCTGCTTGCTGAAAACACAGAGAACAAACAGGACTTGTGTCTTGAGAAAACCAACACAGCAACAGCAAAGCATAGTGTTCTACATAGCTCTTCCATGGAAAACAAGCAATTTAGATCCTAAAACCTTTGCTCTTGCTCTGCAGACGAGGAATACACCAACTGGTACAAAATATACTTCACTTGTGGAAAAGGGGCAAGAAAGTGTCTGCAGCAGCTTCTCTGCTTGCTGCAAACACAGACAACCAACAGGACTTGTGTCTTGAGAAAACCAACACAGCAACAGCAAAGCATAGTGTTCTACATAGCTCTTCCATGGAAAACAAGCAATTTAGATCCTAAAACCTTTGCTCTTGCTCTGCAGACGAGGAATACACCAACTGGTACAAAATATACTTCACTAGTGGAAAAGGAGCAAGAAAGTGTCTGCAGCAGCTTCTCTGCTTGTTGCAAACACAGACAGCCAACAGGACTTGTGTCTTGAGAAAACCAACACAGTAACAGCAAAGCACAGTGTTCTACATATCTCTTCCAAGGAAATCAAGCAATTTAGGTCCTAAAACCTTTGCTCCTGCTCTCCAGACGAGGAATACACCAACTGGTACAAAATATACGTCAGTAGTGGAGAAAGCAGGTACGTGTCTTCAAGAGCTTCTCTGCTCGCTGCAAGTACAGAGAACAAACAGGGTTTGTTTCTTGAGAAAACCGACACAGCAACAGCAAAGCATAGTGTTCTACAGAGCTCTTCCATGGAAAACAAGCAATTTAGATCCTAAAACCTTTGCACTTGCTCTGCAGACGAGGAATACACCAACTGGTACAAAATATACTTCACTAGTGGAAAAGGGGCAAGAAAGTGTCTGCAGCAGCTTCTCTGCTTGCTGAAAACACAGAGAACAAACAGGGCTTGTGTCTTGAGAAAACCAACACAGCAACAGCAAAGCATAGTGTTCTTAATAGCTCTTCCATGGAAAACAAGCAATTTAGATCCTAAAACCTTTGCTCTTGCTCTGCAGACGAGGAATACACCAACTGGTACAAAATATACTTCACTAGTGGAAAAGGAGCAAGAAAGTGTCTGCAGCAGCTTCTCTGCTTGCTGCAAACACAGACAACCAACAGGACTTGTGTCTTGAGAAAACCAACACAGTAACAGCAAAGCACAGTGTTCTACATAGCTCTTCCATGGAAAACAAGCAATTTAGATCCTAAAACCTTTGCTCTTGCTCTGCAGAGGAGGAACACACCAACTGGCACAAAATATACTTCACTTGTGGAAAAGGGGCAAGAAAGTGTCTGCAGCAGCTTCTCTGCTTGCTGAAAACACAGAGAACAAACAGGGCTTATGTCTTGAGAAAACCAACACAGCAACAGCAAAGCATAGTGTTCTACATAGCTCTTCCATGGAAAACAAGCAATTTAGATCCTAAAACCTTTGCACTTGCTCTGCAGACGAGGAATACACCAACTGGTACAAAATATACTTCACTAGTGGAAAAGGGGCAAGAAAGTGTCTGCAGCAGCTTCTCTGCTTGCTGAAAACACAGAGAACAAACAGGGCTTGTGTCTTGAGAAAACCAACACAGCAACAGCAAAGCATAGTGTTCTACATAGCTCTTCCATGGAAAACAAGCAATTTAGATCCTAAAACCTTTGCTCTTGCTCTGCAGACGAGGAATACACCAACTGGTACAAAATATACTTCACTAGTGGAAAAGGAGCAAGAAAGTGTCTGCAGCAGCTTCTCTGCTTGCTGCAAACACAGACAACCAACAGGACTTGTGTCTTGAGAAAACCAACACAGTAACAGCAAAGCACAGTGTTCTACATATCTCTTCCAAGGAAATCAAGCAATTTAGGTCCTAAAACCTTTGCTCCTGCTCTCCAGACGAGGAATACACCAACTGGTACAAAATATACTTCACTAGTGGAGAAAGCAGGTACGTGTCTTCAAGAGCTTCTCTGCTCGCTGCAAGTACAGAGAACAAACAGGGTTTGTTTCTTGAGAAAACCGACACAGCAACAGCAAAGCATAGTGTTCTACAGAGCTCTTCCATGGAAATCAAGTAATTTAGGTCCTAACATATTTGCTCTTGCTCTGCAGACGAGGAATACACCAACTGGTACAAAATATACTTCACTTGTGGAAAAGGGGCAAGAAAGTGTCTGCAGCAGCTTCTCTGCTTGCTGCAAACACAGACAACCAACAGGACTTGTGTCTTGAGAAAACCAACACAGCAACAGCAAAGCATAGTGTTCTACATAGCTCTTCCATGGAAAACAAGCAATTTAGATCCTAAAACCTTTGCTCTTGCTCTGCAGAGGAGGAACACACCAACTGGCACAAAATATACTTCACTTGTGGAAAAGGGGCAAGAAAGTGTCTGCAGCAGCTTCTCTGCTTGCTGAAAACACAGGGAACAAACAGGGCTTGTGTCTTTAGAAAACCAACACAGCAACAGCAAAGCATAGTGTTCTACATAGCTCTTCCATGGAAAACAAGCAATTTAGATCCTAAAACCTTTGCACTTGCTCTGCAGACGAGGAATACACAACCGGTACAAAATATACTTCACTAGTGGAAAAGGGGCAAGAAAGTGTCTGCAGCAGCTTCTCTGCTTGCTGAAAACACAGAGAACAAACAGGGCTTGTGTCTTGAGAAAACCAACACAGCAACAGCAAAGCATAGTGTTCTACATAGCTCTTCCATGGAAAACAAGCAATTTAGATCCTAAAACCTTTGCTCTTGCTCTGCAGACGAGGAATACACCAACTGGTACAAAATATACTTCACTAGTGGAAAAGGAGCAAGAAAGTGTCTGCAGCAGCTTCTCTGCTTGCTGCAAACACAGACAGCCAACAGGACTTGTGTCTTGAGAAAACCAACACAGTAACAGCAAAGCACAGTGTTCTACATATCTCTTCCAAGGAAATCAAGCAATTTAGGTCCTAAAACCTTTGCTCCTGCTCTCCAGACGAGGAATACACCAACTGGTACAAAATATACGTCAGTAGTGGAGAAAGCAGGTACGTGTCTTCAAGAGCTTCTCTGCTCGCTGCAAGTACAGAGAACAAACAGGGTTTGTTTCTTGAGAAAACCGACACAGCAACAGCAAAGCATAGTGTTCTACAGAGCTCTTCCATGGAAATCAAGTAATTTAGGTCCTAACATATTTGCTCTTGCTCTGCAGACGAGGAATACACCAACTGGTACAAAATATACTTCACTTGTGGAAAAGGGGCAAGAAAGTGTCTGCAGCAGCTTCTCTGCTTGCTGCAAACACAGACAACCAACAGGACTTGTGTCTTGAGAAAACCAACACAGCAACAGCAAAGCATAGTGTTCTACATAGCTCTTCCATGGAAAACAAGCAATTTAGATCCTAAAACCTTTGCTCTTGCTCTGCAGACGAGGAATACACCAACTGGTACAAAATATACTTCACTTGTGGAAAAGGGGCAAGAAAGTGTCTGCAGCAGCTTCTCTGCTTGCTGCAAACACAGACAACCAACAGGACTTGTGTCTTGAGAAAACCAACACAGCAACAGCAAAGCATAGTGTTCTACATAGCTCTTCCATGGAAAACAAGCAATTTAGATCCTAAAACCTTTGCTCTTGCTCTACAGACGAGGAACACACCAACTGGCACAAAATATACTTCACTTGTGGGAAAAGGGGCAAGAAAGTGTCTGCAGCTGCTTCTCTGCTTGCTGAAAACACAGAGAACAAACAGGGCTTGTGTCTTGAGAAAACCAACACAGCAACAGCAAAGCATAGTGTTCTACATAGCTCTTCCATGGAAAACAAGCAATTTAGATCCTAAAACCTTTGCACTTGCTCTGCAGACGAGGAATACAACCAACTGGTACAAAATATACTTCACTTGTGGAAAAGGGGCAAGAAAGTGTCTGCAGCAGCTTCTCTGCTTGCTGCAAACACAGAGAACAAACAGGGCTTGTGTCTTGAGAAAACAAACACAGCAACCGAAAACCATAGTGTTCTACAGAGCTCTTCCATGGAAATTAAGCAGTTTAGGTCCTAACACCTTTGCTCTTGCTCTGCAGACGAGGAATACACCAACTGGTACAAAATATACTTCACTTGTGGAAAAAAGGCAAGAAACTGTCTGCAGCAGCTTCTCTGCTTGCTGCAAACACAGACAACCAACAGGACTTGTGTCTTGAAAAAACCAACACAGTAACAGCAAAGCACAGTGTTCTACATATCTCTTCCAAGGAAATCAAGCAATTTAGGTCCTAAAACCTTTGCTCCTGCTCTCCAGACGAGGAATACACCAACTGGTACAAAATATACGTCAGTAGTGGAGAAAGCAGGTACGTGTCTTCAAG
>NW_026960645.1:0-87224 GCF_021018805.1 Prinia subflava | reverse complement strand
GTGTTTTCAGCAAGCAGAGAAGCTGCTGCAGACACTTTCTTGCCCCTTTTCCACTAGTGAAGTATATTTTGTACCAGTTGGTGTATTCCTCGTCTGGAGAGCAGGAGCAAAGGTTTTAGGACCTAAATTGCTTGATTTCCTTGGAAGAGATATGTAGAACACTGTGCTTTGCTGTTGCTGTGTTGGTTTTCTCAAGACACAAACCCTGTTTGTTCCCTGTGTTTTCAGCAAGCAGAGAAGCTGCTGCAGACACTTTCTTGCCCCTTTTCCACAAGTGAAGTATATTTTGTACCAGTTGGTTTATTCCTTGTCTGCAGAGCAAGAGCAAAGGTTTTAGGACCTAAATTGCTTGATTTCCTTGGAAGAGATATGTAGAACACTGTGCTTTGCTGTTGCTGTGTTGGTTTTCTCAAGACACAAACCCTGTTTGTTCCCTGTGTTTTCAGCAAGCAGAGAAGCTGCTGCAGACACTTTCTTGCCCCTTTTCCACAAGTGAAGTATATTTTGTACAGTTGGTGTATTCCTCGTCTGCAGAGCAAGAGCAAAGGTGTTAGGACCTAAATTGCTTGATTTCCATGGAAGAGCTCTGTAGAACACTATGCTTTGCTGTTGCTGTGTCGGTTTTCTCAAGAAACAAACCCTGTTTGTTCTCTGTACTTGCAGCGAGCAGAGAAGCTCTTGAAGACACGTACTGCTTTCTCACTACTGACGTATATTTTGTACCAGTTGGTGTATTCCTCGTCTGGAGAGCAGGAGCAAAGGTTTTAGGACCTAAATTGCTTGATTTCCTTGGAAGAGATATGTAGAACACTGTGCTTTGCTGTTGCTGTGTTGGTTTTCTCAAGACACAAACCCTGTTTGTTCCCTGTGTTTTCAGCAAGCAGAGAAGCTGCTGCAGACACTTTCTTGCCCCTTTTCCACAAGTGAAGTATATTTTGTACCAGTTGGTGTATTCCTCGTCTGCAGAGCAAGAGCAAAGGTTTTAGGATCTAAATTGCTTGTTTTCCATGGAAGAGCTATGTAGAACACTATGCTTTGCTGTTGCTGTGTTGGTTTTCTAAAGACACAAACCCTGTTTGTTCCCTGTGTTTTCAGCAAGCAGAGAAGCTGCTGCAGACACTTTCTTGCCCCTTTTCCACAAGTGAAGTATATTTTGTACAGTTGGTTTATTCCTTGTCTGCAGAGCAAGAGCAAAGGTGTTAGGACCTAAATTGCTTGATTTCCATGGAAGAGCTATGTAGAACACTATGCTTTGCTGTTGCTGTGTCGGTTTTCTCAAGAAACAAACCCTGTTTGTTCTCTTGTACTTGCAGCGAGCAGAGAAGCTCTTGAAGACACGTACCTGCTTTCTCCACTACTGACGTATATTTTGTACCAGTTGGTGTATTCCTCGTCTGGAGAGCAGGAGCAAAGGTTTTAGGACCTAAATTGCTTGATTTCCTTGGAAGAGATATGTAGAACACTGTGCTTTGCTGTTACTGTGTTGGTTTTCTCAAGACACAAGCCTTGTTAGTTGTATGTGTTTCCAGCCAGCAGAGAAGCTGCTGCAGACACTTTCTTCCCCCTTTTCCACAAGTGAAGTATATTTTGTACCAGTTGGTGTATTCCTTGTCTGCAGAGCAAGAGCAAAGGTTTTAGGATCTAAATTGCTTGTTTTCCATGGAAGAGCTATGTAGAACACTATGCTTTGCTGTTGCTGTGTTGGTTTTTCTCAAGACACAAGCCCTGTTTGTTCTCTGTGTTTTCAGCAAGCAGAGAAGCTGCTGCAGACACTTTCTTGCTCCTTTTCCACTAGTGAAGTATATTTTGTACCAGTTTGTGTATTCCTCGTCTGCAGAGCAAGAGCAAAGGTTTTAGGATCTAAATTGCTTGTTTTCCATGGAAGAGCTATGTAGAACACTATGCTTTGCTGTTGCTGTGTTGGTTTTCTCAAGACACAAACCCTGTTTGTTCCCTGTGTTTCAGCAAGCAGAGAAGCTGCTGCAGACACTTTCTTGCCCCTTTTTCACAAGTGAAGTATATTTTGTACCAGTTGGTGTGTTCCTCGTCTGCAAAGCAAGAGCAAAGGTTTTAGGACCTAAATTGCTTGATTTCCATGGAAGAGATATGTAGAAGACTGTGCTTTGCTGTTGCTGTGTTGGTTTTCTCAAGACACAAACCCTGTTTGTTCCCTGTGTTTTCAGCAAGCAGAGAAGCTGCTGCAGACACTTTCTTGCCCCTTTTCCACAAGTGAAGTATATTTTGTACCAGTTGGTGTGTTCCTCGTCTGCAGAGCAAGAGCAAATGTTTTAGGATCTAAATTGCTTGTTTTCCATGGAAGAGCTATGTAGAACACTATGCTTTGCTGTTGCTGTGTTGGTTTTCTAAAGACACAAACCCTGTTTGTTCTCTGTGTTTTCAGCAAGCAGAGAAGCTGCTGCAGACACTTTCTTGCTCCTTTTCCACTAGTGAAGTATATTTTGTACCAGTTTGTGTATTCCTCGTCTGCAGAGCAGGAGCAAAGGTTTTAGGACCTAAATTGCTGGATTTCCTTGGAAGAGATATGTAGAACACTGTGCTTTGCTGTTGCTGTGTTGGTTTTCTCAAGACACAAACCCTGTTTGTTCCCTGTGTTTTCAGCAAGCAGAGAAGCTGCTGCAGACACTTTCTTGCCCCTTTTCCACAAGTGAAGTATATTTTGTACCAGTTGGTGTATTCCTCGTCTGCAGAGCAAGAGCAAAGGTTTTAGGATCTAAATTGCTTGTTTTCCATGGAAGAGCTATGTAGAACACTATGCTTTGCTGTTGCTGTGTTGGTTTTCTAAAGACACAAACCCTGTTTGTTCCCTGTGTTTTCAGCAAGCAGAGAAGCTGCTGCAGACACTTTCTTGCCCCTTTTCCACAAGTGAAGTATATTTTGTACCAGTTGGTGTATTCCTTGTCTGCAGAGCAAGAGCAAAGGTTTTAGGACCTAAATTGCTTGATTTCCTTGGAAGAGATATGTAGAACACTGTGCTTTGCTGTTGCTGTGTTGGTTTTCTCAAGACACAAACCCTGTTTGTTCCCTGTGTTTTCAGCAAGCAGAGAAGCTGCTGCAGACACTTTCTTGCCCCTTTTCCACAAGTGAAGTATATTTTGTACCAGTTGGTGTATTCCTCGTCTGCAGAGCAAGAGCAAAGGTTTTAGGATCTAAATTGCTTGTTTTCCATGGAAGAGCTATGTAGAACACTATGCTTTGCTGTTGCTGTGTTGTTTTCTCAAGACACAAGCCCTGTTTGTTCTCTGTGTTTTCAGCAAGCAGAGAAGCTGCTGCAGACACTTTCTTGCTCCTTTTCCACTAGTGAAGTATATTTTGTACCAGTTGGTGTATTCCTCGTCTGCAGAGCAAGAGCAAAGGTTTTAGGATCTAAATTGCTTGTTTTCCATGGAAGAGCTCTGTAGAACACTATGCTTTGCTGTTGCTGTGTTGGTTTTCTCAAGACACAAGTCCTGTTTGTTGTCTGTGTTTGCAGCAAGCAGAGAAGCTGCTGCAGACACTTTCTTGCCCCTTTTTCACAAGTGAAGTATATTTTGTACCAGTTGGTGTGTTCCTCGTCTGCAGAGACGGATCAAAGGTTTTAGGACCTAAATTGCTTGATTTCATTGGAAGAGCTATTAAGAACACTAGTCTTTGCTGTTGCTGTGTTGGTTTTCTAAACACACAAGCCCTGTTTGTTCTCTGTGTTTTCAGCAAGCAGAGAAGCTCTTGAAGACACGTACCTGCTTTCTCCACTACTGACGTATATTTTGTACCAGTTGGTGTGTTCCTCGTCTGCAAAGCAAGAGCAAAGGTTTTAGGACTAAAATTGCTTGATTTCCATGGAAGAGCTCTGTAGAACACTATGCTTTGCTGTTACTGTGTTGGTTTTCTCAAGACAAAAGTCTTGTTGGTTGTATGTGTTTCCAGCGAGCAGAAAAGCTGCTGCAGACACTTTCTTGCCCCTTTTCCACAAGTGAAGTATATTTTGTACCAGTTGGTGTATTCCTCGTCTGCAGAGCAAGAGCAAAGGTTTTAGGATCTAAATTGCTTGTTTTCCATGGAAGAGCTATGTAGAACACTATGGTTTTCGGTTGCTGTGTTGGTTTTCTCAAGACACAAGCCCTGTTTGTTCTCTGTGTTTTCAGCAAGCAGAGAAGCTGCTGCAGACACTTTCTTGCCCCTTTTCCACAAGTGAAGTATATTTTGTACCAGTTGGTGTATTCCTCGTCTGGAGAGCAGGAGCAAAGGTTTTAGGACCTAAATTGCTTGATTTCCTTGGAAGAGATATGTAGAACACTGTGCTTTGCTGTTGCTGTGTTGGTTTTCTCTCAAGACACAAACCCTGTTTGTTCCCTGTGTTTTCAGCAAGCAGAGAAGCTGCTGCAGACACTTTCTTGCCCCTTTTCCACAAGTGAAGTATATTTTGTACCAGTTGGTGTATTCCTCGTCTGCAGAGCAAGAGCAAAGGTTTTAGGATCTAAATTGCTTGTTTTCCATGGAAGAGATATGTAGAACACTGTGCTTTGCTGTTGCTGTGTTGGTTTTCTCAGACACAAACCCTGTTTGTTCCCTGTGTTTTCAGCAAGCAGAGAAGCTGCTGCAGACACTTTCTTGCCCCTTTTTCACAAGTGAAGTATATTTTGTACCAGTTGGTGTATTCCTCGTCTGCAGAGCAAGAGCAAAGGTGTTAGGACCTAAATTGCTTGATTTCCATGGAAGAGCTCTGTAGAACACTATGCTTTGCTGTTGCTGTGTCGGTTTTCTCAAGAAACAAACCCTGTTTGTTCTCTGTACTTGCAGCGAGCAGAGAAGCTCTTGAAGACACGTACCTGCTTTCTCCACTACTGACGTATATTTTGTACCAGTTGGTGTATTCCTCGTCTGGAGAGCAGGAGCAAAGGTTTTAGGACCTAAATTGCTTGATTTCCTTGGAAGAGATATGTAGAACACTGTGCTTTGCTGTTGCTGTGTTGGTTTTCTCAAGACACAAACCCTGTTTGTTCCCTGTGTTTTCAGCAAGCAGAGAAGCTGCTGCAGACACTTTCTTGCCCCTTTTCCACAAGTGAAGTATATTTTGTACCAGTTGGTGTATTCCTCGTCTGCAGAGCAAGAGCAAAGGTTTAGGATCTAAATTGCTTGTTTTCCATGGAAGAGCTATGTAGAACACTATGCTTTGCTGATGCTGTGTTGGTTTTCTAAAGACACAAACCCTGTTTGTTCCCTGTGTTTTCAGCAAGCAGAGAAGCTGCTGCAGACACTTTCTTGCCCCTTTTCCACAAGTGAAGTATATTTTGTACCAGTTGGTTTATTCCTTGTCTGCAGAGCAAGAGCAAAGGTGTTAGGACCTAAATTGCTTGATTTCCATGGAAGAGCTATGTAGAACACTATGCTTTGCTGTTGCTGTGTCGGGTTTTCTCAAGAAACAAACCCTGTTTGTTCTCTGTACTTGCAGCGAGCAGAGAAGCTCTTGAAGACACGTACCTGCTTTCTCCACTACTGACGTATATTTTGTACCAGTTGGTGTATTCCTCGTCTGGAGAGCAGGAGCAAAGGTTTTAGGACCTAAATTGCTTGATTTCCTTGGAAGAGATATGTAGAACACTGTGCTTTGCTGTTACTGTGTTGGTTTTCTCAAGACACAAGCCTTGTTAGTTGTATGTGTTTCCAGCGAGCAGAGAAGCTGTTGCAGACACTTTCTTGCCCCTTTTCCACAAGTGAAGTATATTTTGTACCAGTTGGTGTATTCCTCGTCTGCAGAGCAAGAGCAAAGGTTTTAGGATCTAAATTGCTTGTTTTCCATGGAAGAGCTATGTAGAACACTATGCTTTGCTGTTACTGTGTTGGTTTTCTCAAGACACAAGCCCTGTTTGTTCTCTGTGTTTTCAGCAAGCAGAGAAGCTGCTGCAGACACTTTCTTGCTCCTTTTCCACTAGTGAAGTATATTTTGTACCAGTTTGTGTATTCCTCGTCTGCAGAGCAAGAGCAAAGGTTTTAGGATCTAAATTGCTTGTTTTCCATGGAAGAGCTATGTAGAACACTATGCTTTGCTGTTGCTGTGTTGGTTTTCTCAAGACACAAACCCTGTTGTTCCCTGTGTTTTCAGCAAGCAGAGAAGCTGCTGCAGACACTTTCTTGCCCCTTTTTCACAAGTGAAGTATATTTTGTACCAGTTGGTGTGTTCCTCGTCTGCAAAGCAAGAGCAAAGGTTTTAGGACCTAAATTGCTTGATTTCCATGGAAGAGATATGTAGAAGACTGTGCTTTGCTGTTGCTGTGTTGTTTTCTCAAGACACAAACCCTGTTTGTTCCCTGTGTTTTCAGCAAGCAGAGAAGCTGCTGCAGACACTTTCTTGCCCCTTTTCCACAAGTGAAGTATATTTTGTACCAGTTGGTGTGTTCCTCGTCTGCAGAGCAAGAGCAAAGGTTTTAGGAACTAAATTGCTTGTTTTCCATGGAAGAGCTATGTAGAACACTATGCTTTGCTGTTGCTGTGTTGGTTTTCTAAAGACACAAACCCTGTTTGTTCCCTGTGTTTTCAGCAAGCAGAGAAGCTGCTGCAGACACTTTCTTGCCCCTTTCCACAAGTGAAGTATATTTTGTACCAGTTGGTGTATTCCTTGTCTGCAGAGCAAGAGCAAAGGTTTTAGGACCTAAATTGCTTGATTTCCTTGAAGAGATATGTAGAACACTGTGCTTTGCTGTTGCTGTGTTGGTTTTCTCAAGACACAAACCCTGTTTGTTCCCTGTGTTTTCAGCAAGCAGAGAAGCTGCTGCAGACACTTTCTTGCCCCTTTTCCACAAGTGAAGTATATTTTGTACCAGTTGGTGTATTCCTCGTCTGCAGAGCAAGAGCAAAGGTTTTAGGATCTAAATTGCTTGTTTTCCATGGAAGAGCTATGTAGAACACTATGCTTTGCTGTTGCTGTGTTTGTTTTCTCAAGACACAAGCCCTGTTTGTTCTCTGTGTTTTCAGCAAGCAGAGAAGCTGCTGCAGACACTTTCTTGCTCCTTTTCCACTAGTGAAGTATATTTTGTACCAGTTGGTGTATTCCTCGTCTGCAGAGACGGATCAAAGGTTTTAGGACCTAAATTGCTTGATTTCATTGGAAGAGCTATTAAGAACACTATGCTTTGCTGTTGCTGTGTTGGTTTTCTAAAGACACAAGCCCTGTTTGTTCCCTGTGTTTTCAGCAAGCAGAGAAGCTCTTGAAGACACGTACCTGCTTTCTCCACTACTGACGTATATTTTGTACCAGTTGGTGTATTCCTCGTCTGCAAAGCAAGAGCAAAGGTTTTAGGACTAAAATTGCTTGATTTCCATGGAAGAGCTCTGTAGAACACTATGCTTTGCTGTTGCTGTGTTGGTTTTCTCAAGAAACAAACCCTGTTTGTTCTCTGTACTTGCAGCGAGCAGAGAAGCTCTTGAAGACACGTACCTGCTTTCTCCACTACTGACGTATATTTTGTACCAGTTGGTGTATTCCTCCGTCTGGCGAGCAGGAGCAAAGGTTTTAGGACCTAAATTGCTTGATTTCCTTGGAAGAGATATGTAGAACACTGTGCTTTGCTGTTACTGTGTTGGTTTTCTCAAGACACAAGCCTTGTTAGTTGTATGTGTTTCCAGCGAGCAGAAAAGCTGCTGCAGACACTTTCTTCCCCCTTTTCCACAAGTGAAGTATATTTTGTACCAGTTGGTGTATTCCTCGTCTGCAGAGCAAGAGCAAAGGTTTTAGGATCTAAATTGCTTGTTTTCCATGGAAGAGCTATGTAGAACACTATGGTTTTCGGTTGCTGTGTTTGTTTTCTCAAGGACACAAGCCCTGTTTGTTCTCTGTGTTTTCAGCAAGCAGAGAAGCTGCTGCAGACACTTTCTTGCCCCTTTTCCACTAGTGAAGTATATTTTGTACCAGTTGGTGTATTCCTCGTCTGGAGAGCAGGAGCAAAGGTTTTAGGACCTAAATTGCTTGATTTCCTTGGAAGAGATATGTAGAACACTGTGCTTTGCTGTTGCTGTGTTGGTTTTCTCAAGACACAAACCCTGTTTGTTCCCTGTGTTTTCAGCAAGCAGAGAAGCTGCTGCAGACACTTTCTTGCCCCTTTTCCACAAGTGAAGTATATTTTGTACCAGTTGGTGTATTCCTCGTCTGCAGAGCAAGAGCAAAGGTTTTAGGATCTAAATTGCTTGTTTTCCATGGAAGAGCTATGTAGAACACTATGCTTTGCTGTTGCTGTGTTGGTTTTCTAAAGACACAAACCCTGTTTGTTCCCTGTGTTTTCAGCAAGCAGAGAAGCTGCTGCAGACACTTTCTTGCCCCTTTTCCACAAGTGAAGTATATTTTGTACCAGTTGGTGTATTCCTTGTCTGCAGAGCAAGAGCAAAGGTTTTAGGACCTAAATTGCTTGATTTCCTTGGAAGAGATATGTAGAACACTGTGCCTGTTGCTGTGTTGGTTTTCTCAAGACACAAACCCTGTTTGTTCCCTGTGTTTTCAGCAAGCAGAGAAGCTGCTGCAGACACTTTCTTGCCCCTTTTCCACAAGTGAAGTATATTTTGTACCAGTTGGTGTATTCCTCGTCTGCAGAGCAAGAGCAAAGGTGTTAGGACCTAAATTGCTTGATTTCCATGGAAGAGCTATGTAGAACACTATGCTTTGCTGTTGCTGTGTCGGTTTTCTCAAGAAACAAACCCTGTTTGTTCTCTGTACTTGCAGCGAGCAGAGAAGCTCTTGAAGACACGTACCTGCTTTCTCCACTACTGACGTATATTTTGTACCAGTTGGTGTATTCCTCGTCTGGAGAGCAGGAGCAAAGGTTTTAGGACCTAAATTGCTTGATTTCCTTGGAAGAGATATGTAGAACACTGTGCTTTGCTGTTACTGTGTTGGTTTTCTCAAGACACAAGCCTTGTTAGTTGTATGTGTTTCCAGCAAGCAGAGAAGCTGCTGCAGACACTTTCTTGCCCCTTTTCCACAAGTGAAGTATATTTTGTACCAGTTGGTGTATTCCTCGTCTGCAGAGCAAGAGCAAAGGTTTTAGGATCTAAATTGCTTGTTTTCCATGGAAGAGCTATGTAGAACACTATGCTTTGCTGTTACTGTGTTGGTTTTCTCAAGACACAAGCCCTGTTTGTTCTCTGTGTTTTCAGCAAGCAGAGAAGCTGCTGCAGACACTTTCTTGCTCCTTTTCCACTAGTGAAGTATATTTTGTACCAGTTTGTGTATTCCTCGTCTGCAGAGCAAGAGCAAAGGTTTTAGGATCTAAATTGCTTGTTTTCCATGGAAGAGCTATGTAGAACACTATGCTTTGCTGTTGCTGTGTTGGTTTTCTCAAGACACAAACCCTGTTTGTTCCCTGTGTTTTCAGCAAGCAGAGAAGCTGCTGCAGACACTTTCTTGCCCCTTTTTCACAAGTGAAGTATATTTTGTACCAGTTGGTGTGTTCCTCGTCTGCAAAGCAAGAGCAAAGGTTTTAGGACCTAAATTGCTTGATTTCCATGGAAGAGATATGTAGAAGACTGTGCTTTGCTGTTGCTGTGTTGGTTTTCTCAAGACACAAACCCTGTTTGTTCCCTGTGTTTTCAGCAAGCAGAGAAGCTGCTGCAGACACTTTCTTGCCCCTTTTCCACAAGTGAAGTATATTTTGTACCAGTTGGTGTGTTCCTCGTCTGCAGAGCAAGAGCAAAGGTTTTAGGATCTAAATTGCTTGTTTTCCATGGAAGAGCTATGTAGAACACTATGCTTTGCTGTTGCTGTGTTGGTTTTCTAAAGACACAAACCCTGTTTGTTCTCTGTGTTTTCAGCAAGCAGAGAAGCTGCTGCAGACACTTTCTTGCTCCTTTTCCACTAGTGAAGTATATTTTGTACCAGTTGGTGTATTCCTCGTCTGGAGAGCAGGAGCAAAGGTTTTAGGACCTAAATTGCTGGATTTCCTTGGAAGAGATATGTAGAACACTGTGCTTTGCTGTTGCTGTGTTGGTTTTCTCAAGACACAAACCCTGTTTGTTCCCTGTGTTTTCAGCAAGCAGAGAAGCTGCTGCAGACACTTTCTTGCCCCTTTTCCACAAGTGAAGTATATTTTGTACCAGTTGGTGTATTCCTCGTCTGCAGAGCAAGAGCAAAGGTTTTAGGATCTAAATTGCTTGTTTTCCATGGAAGAGCTATGTAGAACACTATGCTTTGCTGTTGCTGTGTTGGTTTTCTAAAGACACAAACCCTGTTTGTTCTCTGTGTTTTCAGCAAGCAGAGAAGCTGCTGCAGACACTTTCTTGCTCCTTTTCCACTAGTGAAGTATATTTTGTACCAGTTGGTGTATTCCTCGTCTGGAGAGCAGGAGCAAAGGTTTTAGGACCTAAATTGCTTGATTTCCTTGGAAGAGATATGTAGAACACTGTGCTTTGCTGTTGCTGTGTTGGTTTTCTCAAGACACAAACCCTGTTTGTTCCCTGTGTTTTCAGCAAGCAGAGAAGCTGCTGCAGACACTTTCTTGCCCCTTTTCCACAAGTGAAGTATATTTTGTACCAGTTGGTGTATTCCTCGTCTGCAGAGCAAGAGCAAAGGTTTTAGGATCTAAATTGCTTGTTTTCCATGGAAGAGCTATGTAGAACACTATGCTTTGCTGTTGCTGTGTTGGTTTTCTAAAGACACAAACCCTGTTTGTTCCCTGTGTTTTCAGCAAGCAGAGAAGCTGCTGCAGACACTTTCTTGCCCCTTTTCCACAAGTGAAGTATATTTTGTACCAGTTGGTGTATTCCTCGTCTGCAGAGCAAGAGCAAAGGTTTTAGGATCTAAATTGCTTGTTTTCCATGGAAGAGCTGTGTAGAACACTATGCTTTGCTGTTGCTGTGTTGGTTTTCTAAAGACACAAACCCTGTTTGTTCCCTGTGTTTTCAGCAAGCAGAGAAGCTGCTGCAGACACTTTCTTGCCCCTTTTCCACAAGTGAAGTATATTTTGTACCAGTTGGTGTATTCCTCGTCTGCAGAGCAAGAGCAAAGGTTTTAGGATCTAAATTGCTTGTTTTCCATGGAAGAGCTATGTAGAACACTATGCTTTGCTGTTGCTGTGTTGGTTTTCTCAAGACACAAACCCTGTTTGTTCCCTGTGTTTTCAGCAAGCAGAGAAGCTGCTGCAGACACTTTCTTGCCCCTTTTTCACAAGTGAAGTATATTTTGTACCAGTTGGTGTGTTCCTCGTCTGCAAAGCAAGAGCAAAGGTTTTAGGACTTAAATTGCTTGATTTCCATGGAAGAGATATGTAGAACACTGTGCTTTGCTGTTGCTGTGTTGGTTTTCTCAAGACACAAACCCTGTTTGTTCCCTGTGTTTTCAGCAAGCAGAGAAGCTGCTGCAGACACTTTCTTGCCCCTTTTCCACAAGTGAAGTATATTTTGTACCAGTTTGTGTATTCCTCGTCTGCAGAGCAAGAGCAAAGGTTTTAGGATCTAAATTGCTTGTTTTCCATGGAAGAGCTCTGTAGAACACTATGCTTTGCTGTTGCTGTGTTGGTTTTCTAAAGACACAAACCCTGTTTGTTCTCTGTGTTTTCAGCAAGCAGAGAAGCTGCTGCAGACACTTTCTTGCTCCTTTTCCACTAGTGAAGTATATTTTGTACCAGTTGGTGTATTCCTCGTCTGGAGAGCAGGAGCAAAGGTTTTAGGACCTAAATTGCTTGATTTCCTTGGAAGAGATATGTAGAACACTGTGCTTTGCTGTTGCTGTGTTGGTTTTCTCAAGACACAAACCCTGTTTGTTCCCTGTGTTTTCAGCAAGCAGAGAAGCTGCTGCAGACACTTTCTTGCCCCTTTTCCACAAGTGAAGTATATTTTGTACCAGTTGGTGTATTCCTCGTCTGCAGAGCAAGAGCAAAGGTTTTAGGATCTAAATTGCTTGTTTTCCATGGAAGAGCTATGTAGAACACTATGCTTTGCTGTTGCTGTGTTGGTTTTCTAAAGACACAAACCCTGTTTGTTCCCTGTGTTTTCAGCAAGCAGAGAAGCTGCTGCAGACACTTTCTTGCCCCTTTTCCACAGTGAAGTATATTTTGTACCAGTTGGTGTATTCCTCGTCTGCAGAGCAAGAGCAAAGGTTTTAGGACCTAAATTTCTTGATTTCCTTGGAAGAGATATGTAGAACACTGTGCTTTGCTGTTGCTGTGTTGGTTTTCTCAAGACACAAACCCTGTTTGTTCCCTGTGTTTTCAGCAAGCAGAGAAGCTGCTGCAGACACTTTCTTGCCCCTTTTCCACAAGTGAAGTATATTTTGTACCAGTTGGTGTATTCCTCGTCTGCAGAGCAAGAGCAAAGGTTTTAGGATCTAAATTGCTTGTTTTCCATGGAAGAGCTATGTAGAACACTATGCTTTGCTGTTGCTGTGTTGGTTTTCTCAAGACACAAGTCCTGTTGGTTGTCTGTGTTTGCAGCAAGCAGAGAAGCTGCTGCAGACACTTTCTTGCCCCTTTTTCACAAGTGAAGTATATTTTGTACCAGTTGGTGTATTCCTCGTCTGCAGAGACGGATCAAAGGTTTTAGGACCTAAATTGCTTGATTTCATTGGAAGAGCTATTAAGAACACTATGCTTTGCTGTTGCTGTGTTGGTTTTCTAAAGACACAAGCCCTGTTTGTTCCCTGTGTTTTCAGCAAGCAGAGAAGCTCTTGAAGACACGTACCTGCTTTCTCCACTACTGACGTATATTTTGTACCAGTTGGTGTATTCCTCGTCTGCAAAGCAAGAGCAAAGGTTTTAGGACTAAAATTGCTTGATTTCCATGGAAGAGCTCTGTAGAACACTATGCTTTGCTGTTGCTGTGTTGGTTTTCTCAAGAAACAAACCCTGTTTGTTCTCTGTACTTGCAGCGAGCAGAGAAGCTCTTGAAGACACGTACCTGCTTTCTCCACTACTGACGTATATTTTGTACCAGTTGGTGTATTCCTCGTCTGGCGAGCAGGAGCAAAGGTTTTAGGACCTAAATTGCTTGATTTCCTTGGAAGAGATATGTAGAACACTGTGCTTTGCTGTTACTGTGTTGGTTTTCTCAAGACACAAGCCTTGTTAGTTGTATGTGTTTCCAGCGAGCAGAAAAGCTGCTGCAGACACTTTCTTCCCCCTTTTCCACAAGTGAAGTATATTTTGTACCAGTTGGTGTATTCCTCGTCTGCAGAGCAAGAGCAAAGGTTTTAGGATCTAAATTGCTTGTTTTCCATGGAAGAGCTATGTAGAACACTATGGTTTTCGGTTGCTGTGTTTGTTTTCTCAAGACACAAGCCCCTGTTTGTTCTCTGTGTTTTTCAGCAAGCAGAGAAGCTGCTGCAGACACTTTCTTGCCCCTTTTCCACTAGTGAAGTATATTTTGTACCAGTTGGTGTATTCCTCGTCTGGAGAGCAGGAGCAAAGGTTTTAGGACCTAAATTGCTTGATTTCCTTGGAAGAGATATGTAGAACACTGTGCTTTGCTGTTGCTGTGTTGGTTTTCTCAAGACACAAACCCTGTTTGTTCCCTGTGTTTTCAGCAAGCAGAGAAGCTGCTGCAGACACTTTCTTGCCCCTTTTCCACAAGTGAAGTATATTTTGTACCAGTTGGTGTATTCCTCGTCTGCAGAGCAAGAGCAAAGGTTTTAGGATCTAAATTGCTTGTTTTCCATGGAAGAGCTATGTAGAACACTATGCTTTGCTGTTGCTGTGTTGGTTTTCTAAAGACACAAACCCTGTTTGTTCTCTGTGTTTTCAGCAAGCAGAGAAGCTGCTGCAGACACTTTCTTGCTCCTTTTCCACTAGTGAAGTATATTTTGTACCAGTTGGTGTATTCCTCGTCTGGAGAGCAGGAGCAAAGGTTTTAGGACCTAAATTGCTTGATTTCCTTGGAAAGAGATATGTAGAACACTGTGCTTTGCTGTTGCTGTGTTGGTTTTCTCAAGACACAAACCCTGTTTGTTCCCTGTGTTTTCAGCAAGCAGAGAAGCTGCTGCAGACACTTTCTTGCCCCTTTTCCACAAGTGAAGTATATTTTGTACCAGTTGGTGTATTCCTCGTCTGCAGAGCAAGAGCAAAGGTTTTAGGATCTAAATTGCTTGTTTTCCATGGAAGAGCTATGTAGAACACTATGCTTTGCTGTTGCTGTGTTGGTTTTCTAAAGACACAAACCCTGTTTGTTCCCTGTGTTTTCAGCAAGCAGAGGAAGCTGCTGCAGACACTTTCTTGCCCCTTTTCCACAGTGAAGTATATTTTGTACCAGTTGGTGTATTCCTTGTCTGCAGAGCAAGAGCAAAGGTTTTAGGACCTAAATTTCTTGATTTCCTTGGAAGAGATATGTAGAACACTGTGCTTTGCTGTTGCTGTGTTGGTTTTCTCAAGACACAAACCCTGTTTGTTCCCTGTGTTTTCAGCAAGCAGAGAAGCTGCTGCAGGACACTTTCTTGCCCCTTTTCCACAAGTGAAGTATATTTGTACCAGTTGGTGTATTCCTCGTCTGCAGAGCAAGAGCAAAGGTTTTAGGATCTAAATTGCTTGTTTTCCATGGAAGAGCTATGTAGAACACTATGCTTTGCTGTTGCTGTGTTGGTTTTCTCAAGACACAAGTCCTGTTGGTTGTCTGTGTTTGCAGCAAGCAGAGAAGCTGCTGCAGACACTTTCTTGCCCCTTTTTCACAAGTGAAGTATATTTTGTACCAGTTGGTGTATTCCTCGTCTGCAGAGACGGATCAAAGGTTTTAGGACCTAAATTGCTTGATTTCATTGGAAGAGCTATTAAGAACACTATGCTTTGCTGTTGCTGTGTTGGTTTTCTAAAGGACACAAGCCCTGTTTGTTCCCTGTGTTTTCAGCAAGCAGAGAAGCTCTTGAAGACACGTACCTGCTTTCTCCACTACTGACGTATATTTTGTACCAGTTGGTGTATTCCTCGTCTGCAAAGCAAGAGCAAAGGTTTTAGGACTAAAATTGCTTGATTTCCATGGAAGAGCTCTGTAGAACACTATGCTTTGCTGTTGCTGTGTTGGTTTTCTCAAGAAACAAACCCTGTTTGTTCTCTGTACTTGCAGCGAGCAGAGAAGCTCTTGAAGACACGGTACCTGCTTTCTCCACTACTGACGTATATTTTGTACCAGTTGGTGTATTCCTCGTCTGGCGAGCAGGAGCAAAGGTTTTAGGACCTAAATTGCTTGATTTCCTTGGAAGAGATATGTAGAACACTGTGCTTTGCTGTTACTGTGTTGGTTTTCTCAAGACACAAGCCTTGTTAGTTGTATGTGTTTCCAGCGAGCAGAAAAGCTGCTGCAGACACTTTCTTCCCCCTTTTCCACAAGTGAAGTATATTTTGTACCAGTTGGTGTATTCCTCGTCTGCAGAGCAAGAGCAAAGGTTTGTAGGATCTAACTTGCTTGTTTTCCATGGAAGAGCTATGTAGAACACTATGGTTTTCGGTTGCTGTGTTTGTTTTCTCAAGACACAAGCCCTGTTTGTTCTCTGTGGTTTTCAGCAAGCAGAGAAGCTGCTGCAGACACTTTCTTGCCCCTTTTCACTAGTGAAGTTATATTTTTTACCAGTTGGTGTATTCCTCGTCTGGAGAGCAGGAGCAAAGGTTTTAGGACCTAAATTGCTTGATTTCCTTGGAAGAGATATGTAGAACACTGTGCTTTGCTGTTGCTGTGTTGGTTTTCTCAAGACACAAACCCTGTTTGTTCCCTGTGTTTTCAGCAAGCAGAGAAGCTGCTGCAGACACTTTCTTGCCCCTTTCCACAAGTGAAGTATATTTTGTACCAGTTGGTGTATTCCTCGTCTGCAGAGCAAGAGCAAAGGTTTTAGGATCTAAATTGCTTGTTTTCCATGGAAGAGCTATGTAGAACACTATGCTTTGCTGTTGCTGTGTTGGTTTTCTAAAGACACAAACCCTGTTTGTTCCCTGTGTTTTCAGCAAGCAGAGAAGCTGCTGCAGACACTTTCTTGCCCCTTTTCCACAAGTGAAGTATATTTTGTACCAGTTGGTGTATTCCTTGTCTGCAGAGCAAGAGCAAAGGTTTTAGGACCTAAATTGCTTGATTTCCTTGGAAGAGATATGTAGAACACTGTGCTTTGCTGTTGCTGTGTTGGTTTTCTCAAGACACAAACCCTGTTTGTTCCCTGTGTTTTCAGCAAGCAGAGAAGCTGCTGCAGACACTTTCTTGCCCCTTTTCCACAAGTGAAGTATATTTTGTACCAGTTGGTGTATTCCTCGTCTGCAGAGCAAGAGCAAAGGTGTTAGGACCTAAATTGCTTGTTTTCCATGGAAGAGCTATGTAGAACACTATGCTTTGCTGTTGCTGTGTCGGTTTTCTCAAGAAACAAACCCTGTTTGTTCTCTGTACTTGCAGCGAGCAGAGAAGCTCTTGAAGACACGTACCTGCTTTCTCCACTACTGACGTATATTTTGTACCAGTTGGTGTATTCCTCGTCTGGAGAGCAGGAGCAAAGGTTTTAGGACCTAAATTGCTTGATTTCCTTGGAAGAGATATGTAGAACACTGTGCTTTGCTGTTACTGTGTTGGTTTTCTCAAGACACAAGCCTTGTTAGTTGTATGTGTTTCCAGCGAGCAGAGAAGCTGCTGCAGACACTTTCTTGCCCCTTTTCCACAAGTGAAGTATATTTTGTACCAGTTGGTGTATTCCTCGTCTGCAGAGCAAGAGCAAAGGTTTTAGGATCTAAATTGCTTGTTTTCCATGGAAGAGCTATGTAGAACACTATGCTTTGCTGTTACTGTGTTGGTTTTCTCAAGACACAAGCCCTGTTTGTTCTCTGTGTTTTCAGCAAGCAGAGAAGCTGCTGCAGACACTTTCTTGCTCCTTTTCCACTAGTGAAGTATATTTTGTACCAGTTTGTGTATTCCTCGTCTGCAGAGCAAGAGCAAAGGTTTTAGGATCTAAATTGCTTGTTTTCCATGGAAGAGCTATGTAGAACACTATGCTTTGCTGTTGCTGTGTTGGTTTTCTCAAGACACAAACCCTGTTTGTTCCCTGTGTTTTCAGCAAGCAGAGAAGCTGCTGCAGACACTTTCTTGCCCCTTTTTCACAAGTGAAGTATATTTTGTACCAGTTGGTGTGTTCCTCGTCTGCAAAGCAAGAGCAAAGGTTTTAGGACCTAAATTGCTTGATTTCCATGGAAGAGATATGTAGAAGACTGTGCTTTGCTGTTGCTGTGTTGGTTTTCTCAAGACACAAACCCTGTTTGTTCCCTGTGTTTTCAGCAAGCAGAGAAGCTGCTGCAGACACTTTCTTGCCCCTTTTCCACAAGTGAAGTATATTTTGTACCAGTTGGTGTGTTCCTCGTCTGCAGAGCAAGAGCAAAGGTTTTAGGATCTAAATTGCTTGTTTTCCATGGAAGAGCTATGTAGAACACTATGCTTTGCTGTTGCTGTGTTGGTTTTCTAAAGACACAAACCCTGTTTGTTCTCTGTGTTTTCAGCAAGCAGAGAAGCTGCTGCAGACACTTTCTTGCTCCTTTTCCACTAGTGAAGTATATTTTGTACCAGTTGGTGTATTCCTCGTCTGGAGAGCAGGAGCAAAGGTTTTAGGACCTAAATTGCTGGATTTCCTTGGAAGAGATATGTAGAACACTGTGCTTTGCTGTTGCTGTGTTGGTTTTCTCAAGACACAAACCCTGTTTGTTCCCTGTGTTTTCAGCAAGCAGAGAAGCTGCTGCAGACACTTTCTTGCCCCTTTTCCACAAGTGAAGTATATTTTGTACCAGTTGGTGTATTCCTCGTCTGCAGAGCAAGAGCAAAGGTTTTAGGATCTAAATTGCTTGTTTTCCATGGAAGAGCTATGTAGAACACTATGCTTTGCTGTTGCTGTGTTGGTTTTCTAAAGACACAAACCCTGTTTGTTCTCTGTGTTTTCAGCAAGCAGAGAAGCTGCTGCAGACACTTTCTTGCTCCTTTTCCACTAGTGAAGTATATTTTGTACCAGTTGGTGTATTCCTCGTCTGGAGAGCAGGAGCAAAGGTTTTAGGACCTAAATTGCTTGATTTCCTTGGAAGAGATATGTAGAACACTGTGCTTTGCTGTTGCTGTGTTGGTTTTCTCAAGACACAAACCCTGTTTGTTCCCTGTGTTTTCAGCAAGCAGAGAAGCTGCTGCAGACACTTTCTTGCCCCTTTTCCACAAGTGAAGTATATTTTGTACCAGTTGGTGTATTCCTCGTCTGCAGAGCAAGAGCAAAGGTTTTAGGATCTAAATTGCTTGTTTTCCATGGAAGAGCTATGTAGAACACTATGCTTTGCTGTTGCTGTGTTGGTTTTCTCAAGACACAAACCCTGTTTGTTCCCTGTGTTTTCAGCAAGCAGAGAAGCTGCTGCAGACACTTTCTTGCCCCTTTTCCACAAGTGAAGTATATTTTGTACCAGTTGGTGTATTCCTTGTCTGCAGAGCAAGAGCAAAGGTTTTAGGACCTAAATTGCTTGATTTCCTTGGAAGAGATATGTAGAACACTGTGCTTTGCTGTTGCTGTGTTGGTTTTCTCAAGACACAAACCCTGTTTGTTCCCTGTGTTTTCAGCAAGCAGAGAAGCTGCTGCAGACACTTTCTTGCCCCTTTTCCACAAGTGAAGTATATTTTGTACCAGTTGGTGTATTCCTCGTCTGCAGAGCAAGAGCAAAGGTGTTAGGACCTAAATTGCTTGATTTCCATGGAAGAGCTCTGTAGAACACTATGCTTTGCTGTTGCTGTGTCGGTTTTCTCAAGAAACAAACCCTGTTTGTTCTCTGTACTTGCAGCGAGCAGAGAAGCTCTTGAAGACACGTACCTGCTTTCTCCACTACTGACGTATATTTTGTACCAGTTGGTGTATTCCTCGTCTGGAGAGCAGGAGCAAAGGTTTTAGGACCTAAATTGCTTGATTTCCTTGGAAGAGATATGTAGAACACTGTGCTTTGCTGTTACTGTGTTGGTTTTCTCAAGACACAAGCCTTGTTAGTTGTATGTGTTTCCAGCGAGCAGAGAAGCTGCTGCAGACACTTTCTTGCCCCTTTTCCACAAGTGAAGTATATTTTGTACCAGTTGGTGTATTCCTCGTCTGCAGAGCAAGAGCAAAGGTTTTAGGATCTAAATTGCTTGTTTTCCATGGAAGAGCTATGTAGAACACTATGCTTTGCTGTTACTGTGTTGGTTTTCTCAAGACACAAGCCCTGTTTGTTCTCTGTGTTTTCAGCAAGCAGAGAAGCTGCTGCAGACACTTTCTTGCTCCTTTTCCACTAGTGAAGTATATTTTGTACCAGTTTGTGTATTCCTCGTCTGCAGAGCAAGAGCAAAGGTTTTAGGATCTAAATTGCTTGTTTTCCATGGAAGAGCTATGTAGAACACTATGCTTTGCTGTTGCTGTGTTGGTTTTCTCAAGACACAAACCCTGTTTGTTCCCTGTGTTTTCAGCAAGCAGAGAAGCTGCTGCAGACACTTTCTTGCCCCTTTTTCACAAGTGAAGTATATTTTGTACCAGTTGGTGTGTTCCTCGTCTGCAAAGCAAGAGCAAAGGTTTTAGGACCTAAATTGCTTGATTTCCATGGAAGAGATATGTAGAAGACTGTGCTTTGCTGTTGCTGTGTTGGTTTTCTCAAGACACAAACCCTGTTTGTTCCCTGTGTTTTCAGCAAGCAGAGAAGCTGCTGCAGACACTTTCTTGCCCCTTTTCCACAAGTGAAGTATATTTTGTACCAGTTGGTGTGTTCCTCGTCTGCAGAGCAAGAGCAAAGGTTTTAGGATCTAAATTGCTTGTTTTCCATGGAAGAGCTATGTAGAACACTATGCTTTGCTGTTGCTGTGTTGGTTTTCTAAAGACACAAACCCTGTTTGTTCTCTGTGTTTTCAGCAAGCAGAGAAGCTGCTGCAGACACTTTCTTGCTCCTTTTCCACTAGTGAAGTATATTTTGTACCAGTTGGTGTATTCCTCGTCTGGAGAGCAGGAGCAAAGGTTTTAGGACCTAAATTGCTGGATTTCCTTGGAAGAGATATGTAGAACACTGTGCTTTGCTGTTGCTGTGTTGGTTTTCTCAAGACACAAACCCTGTTTGTTCCCTGTGTTTTCAGCAAGCAGAGAAGCTGCTGCAGACACTTTCTTGCCCCTTTTCCACAAGTGAAGTATATTTTGTACCAGTTGGTGTATTCCTCGTCTGCAGAGCAAGAGCAAAGGTTTTAGGATCTAAATTGCTTGTTTTCCATGGAAGAGCTATGTAGAACACTATGCTTTGCTGTTGCTGTGTTGGTTTTCTAAAGACACAAACCCTGTTTGTTCTCTGTGTTTTCAGCAAGCAGAGAAGCTGCTGCAGACACTTTCTTGCTCCTTTTCCACTAGTGAAGTATATTTTGTACCAGTTGGTGTATTCCTCGTCTGGAGAGCAGGAGCAAAGGTTTTAGGACCTAAATTGCTGGATTTCCTTGGAAGAGATATGTAGAACACTGTGCTTTGCTGTTGCTGTGTTGGTTTTCTCAAGACACAAACCCTGTTTGTTCCCTGTGTTTTCAGCAAGCAGAGAAGCTGCTGCAGACACTTTCTTGCCCCTTTTCCACAAGTGAAGTATATTTTGTACCAGTTGGTGTATTCCTCGTCTGCAGAGCAAGAGCAAAGGTTTTAGGATCTAAATTGCTTGTTTTCCATGGAAGAGCTATGTAGAACACTATGCTTTGCTGTTGCTGTGTTAGTTTTCTCAAGACACAAACCCTGTTTGTTCCCTGTGTTTTCAGCAAGCAGAGAAGCTGCTGCAGACACTTTCTTGCTCCTTTTCCACTAGTGAAGTATGTTTTGTACCAGTTTGTGTATTCCTCGTCTGCAGAGCAAGAGCAAAGGTTTTAGGATCTAAATTGCTTGTTTTCCATGGAAGAGCTATGTAGAACACTATGCTTTGCTGTTGCTGTGTTGGTTTTCTCAAGACACAAGTCCTGTTGGTTGTCTGTGTTTTCAGCAAGCAGAGAAGCTGCTGCAGACACTTTCTTGCCCCTTTTTCACAAGTGAAGTATATTTTGTACCAGTTGGTGTGTTCCTCGTCTGCAAAGCAAGAGCAAAGGTTTTAGGACCTAAATTGCTTGATTTCCATGGAAGAGATATGTAGAAGACTGTGCTTTGCTGTTGCTGTGTTGGTTTTCTCAAGACACAAACCCTGTTTGTTCCCTGTGTTTTCAGCAAGCAGAGAAGCTGCTGCAGACACTTTCTTGCCCCTTTTCCACAAGTGAAGTATATTTTGTACCAGTTGGTGTATTCCTCGTCTGCAGAGCAAGAGCAAAGGTTTTAGGATCTAAATTGCTTGTTTTCCATGGAAGAGCTATGTAGAACACTATGCTTTGCTGTTGCTGTGTTGGTTTTCTAAAGACACAAACCCTGTTTGTTCCCTGTGTTTTCAGCAAGCAGAGAAGCTGCTGCAGACACTTTCTTGCCCCTTTTCCACTAGTGAAGTATATTTTGTACCAGTTGGTGTATTCCTTGTCTGCAGAGCAAGAGCAAAGGTTTTAGGACCTAAATTGCTTGATTTCCATGGAAGAGATATGTAGAAGACTGTGCTTTGCTGTTGCTGTGTTGGTTTTCTCAAGACACAAACCCTGTTTGTTCCCTGTGTTTTCAGCAAGCAGAGAAGCTGCTGCAGACACTTTCTTGCCCCTTTTCCACAAGTGAAGTATATTTTGTACCAGTTGGTGTATTCCTCGTCTGCAGAGCAAGAGCAAAGGTTTTAGGATCTAAATTGCTTGTTTTCCATGGAAGAGCTATGTAGAACACTATGCTTTGCTGTTGCTGTGTTGGTTTTCTCAAGACACAAACCCTGTTTGTTCCCTGTGTTTTCAGCAAGCAGAGAAGCTGCTGCAGACACTTTCTTGCCCCTTTTTCACAAGTGAAGTATATTTTGTACCAGTTGGTGTGTTCCTCGTCTGCAAAGCAAGAGCAAAGGTTTTAGGACTTAAATTGCTTGATTTCCATGGAAGAGATATGTAGAACACTGTGCTTTGCTGTTGCTGTGTTGGTTTTCTCAAGACACAAACCCTGTTTGTTCCCTGTGTTTTCAGCAAGCAGAGAAGCTGCTGCAGACACTTTCTTGCCCCTTTTCCACAAGTGAAGTATATTTTGTACCAGTTTGTGTATTCCTCGTCTGCAGAGCAAGAGCAAAGGTTTTAGGATCTAAATTGCTTGTTTTCCATGGAAGAGCTCTGTAGAACACTATGCTTTGCTGTTGCTGTGTTGGTTTTCTAAAGACACAAACCCTGTTTGTTCTCTGTGTTTTCAGCAAGCAGAGAAGCTGCTGCAGACACTTTCTTGCTCCTTTTCCACTAGTGAAGTATATTTTGTACCAGTTGGTGTATTCCTCGTCTGGAGAGCAGGAGCAAAGGTTTTAGGACCTAAATTGCTTGATTTCCTTGGAAGAGATATGTAGAACACTGTGCTTTCTGTTTGCTGTGTTGGTTTTCTCAAGACACAAACCCTGTTTGTTCCCTGTGTTTTCAGCAAGCAGAGAAGCTGCTGCAGACACTTTCTTGCCCCTTTTCCACAAGTGAAGTATATTTTGTACCAGTTGGTGTATTCCTCGTCTGCAGAGCAAGAGCAAAGGTTTTAGGATCTAAATTGCTTGTTTTCCATGGAAGAGCTATGTAGAACACTATGCTTTGCTGTTGCTGTGTTTGTTTTCTCAAGACACAAGCCCTGTTTGTTCTCTGTGTTTTCAGCAAGCAGAGAAGCTGCTGCAGACACTTTCTTGCTCCTTTTCCACTAGTGAAGTATATTTTGTACCAGTTGGTGTATTCCTCGTCTGCAGAGACGGATCAAAGGTTTTAGGACCTAAATTGCTTGATTTCATTGGAAGAGCTATTAAGAACACTATGCTTTGCTGTTGCTGTGTTGGTTTTCTAAAGACACAAGCCCTGTTTGTTCCCTGTGTTTTCAGCAAGCAGAGAAGCTCTTGAAGACACGTACCTGCTTTCTCCAGTACTGACGTATATTTTGTACCAGTTGGTGTGTTCCTCGTCTGCAAAGCAAGAGCAAAGGTTTTAGGACTAAAATTGCTTGATTTCCATGGAAGAGCTCTGTAGAACACTATGCTTTGCTGTTGCTGTGTTGGTTTTCTCAAGACACAAGTCTTGTTGGTTGTATGTGTTTCCAGCGAGCAGAAAAGCTGCTGCAGACACTTTCTTGCCCCTTTTCCACAAGTGAAGTATATTTTGTACCAGTTGGTGTATTCCACTTCTGCAGAGCAAGAGCAAAGGTTTTAGGATCTAAATTGCTTGTTTTCCATGGAAGAGCTATGTAGAACACTATGCTTTGCTGTTGCTGTGTTGGTTTTCTCAAGACACAAGTCCTGTTGGTTGTCTGTGTTTTCAGCAAGCAGAGAAGCTGCTGCAGACACTTTCTTGCCCCTTTTCCACAAGTGAAGTATATTTTGTACCAGTTGGTGTGTTCCTCGTCTGCAAAGCAAGAGCAAATGTGTTAGGACCTAAATTGCTTGATTTCCATGGAAGAGCTCTGTAGAACACTATGCTTTGCTGTTGCTGTGTTGGTTTTCTCAAGAAACAAACCCTGTTTGTTCTCTGTACTTGCAGCGAGCAGAGAAGCTCTTGAAGACACGTACCTGCTTTCTCCACTACTGACGTATATTTTGTACCAGTTGGTGTATTCCTCGTCTGGAGAGCAGGAGCAAAGGTTTTAGGACCTAAATTGCTTGATTTCCTTGGGAGAGATATGTAGAACACTGTGCTTTGCTGTTACTGTGTTGGTTTTCTCAAGACACAAGCCTTGTTAGTTGTATGTGTTTCCAGCGAGCAGAAAAGCTGCTGCAGACACTTTCTTGCCCCTTTTCCACTAGTGAAGTATATTTTGTACCAGTTGGTGTATTCCTCGTCTTCAGAGCAAGAGCAAAGGTTTTAGGATCTAAATTGCTTGTTTTCCATGCAAGAGCTATGTAGAACACTATGGTTTTCGGTTGCTGTGTTTGTTTTCTCAAGACACAAGCCCTGTTTGTTCTCTGTGTTTTCAGCAAGCAGAGAAGCTGCTGCAGACACTTTCTTGCTCCTTTTCCACTAGTGAAGTATATTTTGTACCAGTTGGTGTATTCCTCGTCTGGAGAGCAGGAGCAAAGGTTTTAGGACCTAAATTGCTTGATTTCCTTGGAAGAGATATGTAGAACACTGTGCTTTGCTGTTGCTGTGTTGGTTTTCTCAAGACACAAACCCTGTTTGTTCCCTGTGTTTTCAGCAAGCAGAGAAGCTGCTGCAGACACTTTCTTGCCCCTTTTCCACAAGTGAAGTATATTTTGTACCAGTTGGTGTATTCCTCGTCTGCAGAGC
Organism: Prinia subflava; assembly: GCF_021018805.1. Lineage (NCBI taxonomy): Eukaryota > Metazoa > Chordata > Aves > Passeriformes > Cisticolidae > Prinia > Prinia subflava. The sequence continues at coordinate 62,960 of NW_026960645.1, read as the reverse complement.
AAGAGCAAAGGTTTTAGGATCTAAATTGCTTGTTTTCCATGGAAGAGCTATGTAGAACACTATGCTTTGCTGTTGCTGTGTTAGTTTTCTAAAGACACAAGCCCTGTTTGTTCTCTGTGTTTTCAGCAAGCAGAGAAGCTGCTGCAGACACTTTCTTGCTCCTTTTCCACTAGTGAAGTATATTTTGTACCAGTTTGTGTATTCCTCGTCTGCAGAGCAAGAGCAAAGGTTTTAGGATCTAAATTGCTTGTTTTCCATGGAAGAGCTATGTAGAACACTATGCTTTGCTGTTGCTGTGTTGGTTTTCTCAAGACACAAACCCTGTTTGTTCCCTGTGTTTTCAGCAAGCAGAGAAGCTGCTGCAGACACTTTCTTGCCCCTTTTTCACAAGTGAAGTATATTTTGTACCAGTTGGTGTGTTCCTCGTCTGCAAAGCAAGAGCAAAGGTTTTAGGACCTAAATTGCTTGATTTCCATGGAAGAGATATGTAGAAGACTGTGCTTTGCTGTTGCTGTGTTGGTTTTCTCAAGACACAAACCCTGTTTGTTCCCTGTGTTTTCAGCAAGCAGAGAAGCTGCTGCAGACACTTTCTTGCCCCTTTTCCACAAGTGAAGTATATTTTGTACCAGTTGGTGTGTTCCTCGTCTGCAGAGCAAGAGCAAAGGTTTTAGGATCTAAATTGCTTGTTTTCCATGGAAGAGCTATGTAGAACACTATGCTTTGCTGTTGCTGTGTTGGTTTTCTAAAGACACAAACCCTGTTTGTTCTCTGTGTTTTCAGCAAGCAGAGAAGCTGCTGCAGACACTTTCTTGCTCCTTTTCCACTAGTGAAGTATATTTTGTACCAGTTGGTGTATTCCTCGTCTGGAGAGCAGGAGCAAAGGTTTTAGGACCTAAATTGCTGGATTTCCTTGGAAGAGATATGTAGAACACTGTGCTTTGCTGTTGCTGTGTTGGTTTTCTCAAGACACAAACCCTGTTTGTTCCCTGTGTTTTCAGCAAGCAGAGAAGCTGCTGCAGACACTTTCTTGCCCCTTTTCCACAAGTGAAGTATATTTTGTACCAGTTGGTGTATTCCTCGTCTGCAGAGCAAGAGCAAAGGTTTTAGGATCTAAATTGCTTGTTTTCCATGGAAGAGCTATGTAGAACACTATGCTTTGCTGTTGCTGTGTTGGTTTTCTAAAGACACAAACCCTGTTTGTTCTCTGTGTTTTCAGCAAGCAGAGAAGCTGCTGCAGACACTTTCTTGCTCCTTTTCCACTAGTGAAGTATATTTTGTACCAGTTGGTGTATTCCTCGTCTGGAGAGCAGGAGCAAAGGTTTTAGGACCTAAATTGCTGGATTTCCTTGGAAGAGATATGTAGAACACTGTGCTTTGCTGTTGCTGTGTTGGTTTTCTCAAGACACAAACCCTGTTTGTTCCCTGTGTTTTCAGCAAGCAGAGAAGCTGCTGCAGACACTTTCTTGCCCCTTTTCCACAAGTGAAGTATATTTTGTACCAGTTGGTGTATTCCTCGTCTGCAGAGCAAGAGCAAAGGTTTTAGGATCTAAATTGCTTGTTTTCCATGGAAGAGCTATGTAGAACACTATGCTTTGCTGTTGCTGTGTTAGTTTTCTAAAGACACAAACCCTGTTTGTTCCCTGTGTTTTCAGCAAGCAGAGAAGCTGCTGCAGACACTTTCTTGCCCCTTTTCCACAAGTGAAGTATATTTTGTACCAGTTGGTGTATTCCTCGTCTGCAGAGCAAGAGCAAAGGTTTTAGGATCTAAATTGCTTGTTTTCCATGGAAGAGCTATGTAGAACACTATGCTTTGCTGTTGCTGTGTTAGTTTTCTCAAGACACAAACCCTGTTTGTTCCCTGTGTTTTCAGCAAGCAGAGAAGCTGCTGCAGACACTTTCTTGCTCCTTTTCCACTAGTGAAGTATATTTTGTACCAGTTTGTGTATTCCTCGTCTGCAGAGCAAGAGCAAAGGTTTTAGGATCTAAATTGCTTGTTTTCCATGGAAGAGCTATGTAGAACACTATGCTTTGCTGTTGCTGTGTTGGTTTTCTCAAGACACAAGTCCTGTTGGTTGTCTGTGTTTTCAGCAAGCAGAGAAGCTGCTGCAGACACTTTCTTGCCCCTTTTTCACAAGTGAAGTATATTTTGTACCAGTTGGTGTGTTCCTCGTCTGCAAAGCAAGAGCAAAGGTTTTAGGACCTAAATTGCTTGATTTCCATGGAAGAGATATGTAGAAGACTGTGCTTTGCTGTTGCTGTGTTGGTTTTCTCAAGACACAAACCCTGTTTGTTCCCTGTGTTTTCAGCAAGCAGAGAAGCTGCTGCAGACACTTTCTTGCCCCTTTTCCACAAGTGAAGTATATTTTGTACCAGTTGGTGTATTCCTCGTCTGCAGAGCAAGAGCAAAGGTTTTAGGATCTAAATTGCTTGTTTTCCATGGAAGAGCTATGTAGAACACTATGCTTTGCTGTTGCTGTGTTGGTTTTTCTAAAGACACAAACCCTGTTTGTTCCCTGTGTTTTCAGCAAGCAGAGAAGCTGCTGCAGACACTTTCTTGCCCCTTTTCCACAAGTGAAGTATATTTTGTACCAGTTGGTGTATTCCTTGTCTGCAGAGCAAGAGCAAAGGTTTTAGGACCTAAATTGCTTGATTTCCTTGGAAGAGATATGTAGAACACTGTGCTTTGCTGTTGCTGTGTTGGTTTTCTCAAGACACAAAACCCTGTTTGTTCCCTGTGTTTTCAGCAAGCAGAGAAGCTGCTGCAGACACTTTCTTGCCCCTTTTCCACAAGTGAAGTATATTTTGTACCAGTTGGTGTATTCCTCGTCTGCAGAGCAAGAGCAAAGGTTTTAGGATCTAAATTGCTTGTTTTCCATGGAAGAGCTATGTAGAACACTATGCTTTGCTGTTGCTGTGTTGGTTTTCTCAAGACACAAACCCTGTTTGTTCCCTGTGTTTTCAGCAAGCAGAGAAGCTGCTGCAGACACTTTCTTGCCCCTTTTTCACAAGTGAAGTATATTTTGTACCAGTTGGTGTGTTCCTCGTCTGCAAAGCAAGAGCAAAGGTTTTAGGACTTAAATTGCTTGATTTCCATGGAAGAGATATGTAGAACACTGTGCTTTGCTGTTGCTGTGTTGGTTTTCTCAAGACACAAACCCTGTTTGTTCCCTGTGTTTTCAGCAAGCAGAGAAGCTGCTGCAGACACTTTCTTGCCCCTTTTCCACAAGTGAAGTATATTTTGTACCAGTTTGTGTATTCCTCGTCTGCAGAGCAAGAGCAAAGGTTTTAGGATCTAAATTGCTTGTTTTCCATGGAAGAGCTCTGTAGAACACTATGCTTTGCTGTTGCTGTGTTGGTTTTCTAAAGACACAAACCCTGTTTGTTCTCTGTGTTTTCAGCAAGCAGAGAAGCTGCTGCAGACACTTTCTTGCTCCTTTTCCACTAGTGAAGTATATTTTGTACCAGTTGGTGTATTCCTCGTCTGGAGAGCAGGAGCAAAGGTTTTAGGACCTAAATTGCTTGATTTCCTTGGAAGAGATATGTAGAACACTGTGCTTTGCTGTTGCTGTGTTGGTTTTCTCAAGACACAAACCCTGTTTGTTCCCTGTGTTTTCAGCAAGCAGAGAAGCTGCTGCAGACACTTTCTTGCCCCTTTTCCACAAGTGAAGTATATTTTGTACCAGTTGGTGTATTCCTCGTCTGCAGAGCAAGAGCAAAGGTTTTAGGATCTAAATTGCTTGTTTTCCATGGAAGAGCTATGTAGAACACTATGCTTTGCTGTTGCTGTGTTTGTTTTCTCAAGACACAAGCCCTGTTTGTTCTCTGTGTTTTCAGCAAGCAGAGAAGCTGCTGCAGACACTTTCTTGCTCCTTTTCCACTAGTGAAGTATATTTTGTACCAGTTGGTGTATTCCTCGTCTGCAGAGACGGATCAAAGGTTTTAGGACCTAAATTGCTTGATTTCATTGGAAGAGCTATTAAGAACACTATGCTTTGCTGTTGCTGTGTTGGTTTTCTAAAGACACAAGCCCTGTTTGTTCCCTGTGTTTTCAGCAAGCAGAGAAGCTCTTGAAGACACGTACCTGCTTTCTCCAGTACTGACGTATATTTTGTACCAGTTGGTGTGTTCCTCGTCTGCAAAGCAAGAGCAAAGGTTTTAGGACTAAAATTGCTTGATTTCCATGGAAGAGCTCTGTAGAACACTATGCTTTGCTGTTGCTGTGTTGGTTTTCTCAAGACACAAGTCTTGTTGGTTGTATGTGTTTCCAGCGAGCAGAAAAGCTGCTGCAGACACTTTCTTGCCCCTTTTCCACAAGTGAAGTATATTTTGTACCAGTTGGTGTATTCCACTTCTGCAGAGCAAGAGCAAAGGTTTTAGGATCTAAATTGCTTGTTTTCCATGGAAGAGCTATGTAGAACACTATGCTTTGCTGTTGCTGTGTTGGTTTTCTCAAGACACAAGTCCTGTTGGTTGTCTGTGTTTTCAGCAAGCAGAGAAGCTGCTGCAGACACTTTCTTGCCCCTTTTCCACAAGTGAAGTATATTTTGTACCAGTTGGTGTGTTCCTCGTCTGCAAAGCAAGAGCAAATGTGTTAGGACCTAAATTGCTTGATTTCCATGGAAGAGCTCTGTAGAACACTATGCTTTGCTGTTGCTGTGTTGGTTTTCTCAAGAAACAAACCCTGTTTGTTCTCTGTACTTGCAGCGAGCAGAGAAGCTCTTGAAGACACGTACCTGCTTTCTCCACTACTGACGTATATTTTGTACCAGTTGGTGTATTCCTCGTCTGGAGAGCAGGAGCAAAGGTTTTAGGACCTAAATTGCTTGATTTCCTTGGAAGAGATATGTAGAACACTGTGCTTTGCTGTTACTGTGTTGGTTTTCTCAAGACACAAGCCTTGTTAGTTGTATGTGTTTCCAGCGAGCAGAAAAGCTGCTGCAGACACTTTCTTGCCCCTTTTCCACTAGTGAAGTATATTTTGTACCAGTTGGTGTATTCCTCGTCTTCAGAGCAAGAGCAAAGGTTTTAGGATCTAAATTGCTTGTTTTCCATGCAAGAGCTATGTAGAACACTATGGTTTTCGGTTGCTGTGTTTGTTTTCTCAAGACACAAGCCCTGTTTGTTCTCTGTGTTTTCAGCAAGCAGAGAAGCTGCTGCAGACACTTTCTTGCTCCTTTTCCACTAGTGAAGTATATTTTGTACCAGTTGGTGTATTCCTCGTCTGGAGAGCAGGAGCAAAGGTTTTAGGACCTAAATTGCTTGATTTCCTTGGAAGAGATATGTAGAACACTGTGCTTTGCTGTTGCTGTGTTGGTTTTCTCAAGACACAAACCCTGTTTGTTCCCTGTGTTTTCAGCAAGCAGAGAAGCTGCTGCAGACACTTTCTTGCCCCTTTTCCACAAGTGAAGTATATTTTGTACCAGTTGGTGTATTCCTCGTCTGCAGAGCAAGAGCAAAGGTTTTAGGATCTAAATTGCTTGTTTTCCATGGAAGAGCTATGTAGAACACTATGCTTTGCTGTTGCTGTGTTAGTTTTCTAAAGACACAAACCCTGTTTGTTCCCTGTGTTTTCAGCAAGCAGAGAAGCTGCTGCAGACACTTTCTTGCCCCTTTTCCACAAGTGAAGTATATTTTGTACCAGTTGGTGTATTCCTTGTCTGCAGAGCAAGAGCAAAGGTTTTAGGATCTAAATTGCTTGATTTCCTTGGAAGAGATATGTAGAACACTGTGCTTTGCTGTTGCTGTGTTGGTTTTCTCAAGACACAAACCCTGTTTGTTCCCTGTGTTTTCAGCAAGCAGAGAAGCTGCTGCAGACACTTTCTTGCCCCTTTTCCACAAGTGAAGTATATTTTGTACCAGTTGGTGTATTCCTCGTCTGCAGAGACGGATCAAAGGTTTTAGGACCTAAATTGCTTGATTTCATTGGAAGAGCTCTGTAGAACACTATGCTTTGCTGTTGCTGTGTCGGTGTTCTCAAGAAACAAACCCTGTTTGTTCTCTGTACTTGCAGCGAGCAGAGAAGCTCTTGAAGACACGTACCTGCTTTCTCCACTACTGACGTATATTTTGTACCAGTTGGTGTATTCCTCGTCTGGAGAGCAGGAGCAAAGGTTTTAGGACCTAAATTGCTTGATTTCCTTGGAAGAGATATGTAGAACACTGTGCTTTGCTGTTACTGTGTTGGTTTTCTCAAGACACAAGCCTTGTTAGTTGTATGTGTTTCCAGCCAGCAGAGAAGCTGCTGCAGACACTTTCTTGCCCCTTTTCCACAAGTGAAGTATATTTTGTACCAGTTGGTGTATTCCTCGTCTGCAGAGCAAGAGCAAAGGTTTTAGGATCTAAATTGCTTGTTTTCCATGGAAGAGCTATGTAGAACACTATGCTTTGCTGTTGCTGTGTTGGTTTTCTCAAGACACAAGCCCTGTTTGTTCTCTGTGTTTTCAGCAAGCAGAGAAGCTGCTGCAGACACTTTCTTGCTCCTTTTCCACTAGTGAAGTATATTTTGTACCAGTTTGTGTATTCCTCGTCTGCAGAGCAAGAGCAAAGGTTTTAGGATCTAAATTGCTTGTTTTCCATGGAAGAGCTATGTAGAACACTATGCTTTGCTGTTGCTGTGTTGGTTTTCTCAAGACACAAACCCTGTTTGTTCCCTGTGTTTTCAGCAAGCAGAGAAGCTGCTGCAGACACTTTCTTGCTCCTTTTCCACTAGTGAAGTATATTTTGTACCAGTTTGTGTATTCCTCGTCTGCAGAGCAAGAGCAAAGGTTTTAGGATCTAAATTGCTTGTTTTCCATGCAAGAGCTATGTAGAACACTATGGTTTTCGGTTGCTGTGTTTGTTTTCTCAAGACACAAGCCCTGTTTGTTCTCTGTGTTTTCAGCAAGCAGAGAAGCTGCTGCAGACACTTTCTTGCTCCTTTTCCACTAGTGAAGTATATTTTGTACCAGTTGGTGTATTCCTCGTCTGGAGAGCAGGAGCAAAGGTTTTAGGACCTAAATTGCTGGATTTCCTTGGAAGAGATATGTAGAACACTGTGCTTTGCTGTTGCTGTGTTGGTTTTCTCAAGACACAAACCCTGTTTGTTCCCTGTGTTTTCAGCAAGCAGAGAAGCTGCTGCAGACACTTTCTTGCCCCTTTTCCACAAGTGAAGTATATTTTGTACCAGTTGGTGTATTCCTCGTCTGCAGAGCAAGAGCAAAGGTTTTAGGATCTAAATTGCTTGTTTTCCATGGAAGAGCTATGTAGAACACTATGCTTTGCTGTTGCTGTGTTAGTTTTCTAAAGACACAAACCCTGTTTGTTCCCTGTGTTTTCAGCAAGCAGAGAAGCTGCTGCAGACACTTTCTTGCCCCTTTTCCACAAGTGAAGTATATTTTGTACCAGTTGGTGTATTCCTTGTCTGCAGAGCAAGAGCAAAGGTTTTAGGATCTAAATTGCTTGATTTCCTTGGAAGAGATATGTAGAACACTGTGCTTTGCTGTTGCTGTGTTGGTTTTCTCAAGACACAAACCCTGTTTGTTCCCTGTGTTTTCAGCAAGCAGAGAAGCTGCTGCAGACACTTTCTTGCCCCTTTTCCACAAGTGAAGTATATTTTGTACCAGTTGGTGTATTCCTCGTCTGCAGAGACGGATCAAAGGTTTTAGGACCTAAATTGCTTGATTTCATTGGAAGAGCTCTGTAGAACACTATGCTTTGCTGTTGCTGTGTCGGTTTTCTCAAGAAACAAACCCTGTTTGTTCTCTGTACTTGCAGCGAGCAGAGAAGCTCTTGAAGACACGTACCTGCTTTCTCCACTACTGACGTATATTTTGTACCAGTTGGTGTATTCCTCGTCTGGAGAGCAGGAGCAAAGGTTTAAGGACCTAAATTGCTTGATTTCCTTGAAGAGATATGTAGAACACTGTGCTTTGCTGTTACTGTGTTGGTTTTCTCAAGACACAAGCCTTGTTAGTTGTATGTGTTTCCAGCCAGCAGAGAAGCTGCTGCAGACACTTTCTTGCCCCTTTTCCACAAGTGAAGTATATTTTGTACCAGTTGGTGTATTCCTCGTCTGCAGAGCAAGAGCAAAGGTTTTAGGATCTAAATTGCTTGTTTTCCATGGAAGAGCTATGTAGAACACTATGCTTTGCTGTTGCTGTGTTGGTTTTCTCAAGACACAAGCCCTGTTTGTTCTCTGTGTTTTCAGCAAGCAGAGAAGCTGCTGCAGACACTTTCTTGCTCCTTTTCCACTAGTGAAGTATATTTTGTACCAGTTTGTGTATTCCTCGTCTGCAGAGCAAGAGCAAAGGTTTTAGGATCTAAATTGCTTGTTTTCCATGGAAGAGCTATGTAGAACACTATGCTTTGCTGTTGCTGTGTTAGTTTTCTCAGGACACAAACCCTGTTTGTTCCCTGTGTTTTCAGCAAGCAGAGAAGCTGCTGCAGACACTTTCTTGCTCCTTTTCCACTAGTGAAGTATATTTTGTACCAGTTTGTGTATTCCTCGTCTGCAGAGCAAGAGCAAAGGTTTTAGGATCTAAATTGCTTGTTTTCCATGGAAGAGCTATGTAGAACACTATGCTTTGCTGTTGCTGTGTTGGTTTTCTCAAGACACAAGTCCTGTTGGTTGTCTATGTTTTCAGCAAGCAGAGAAGCTGCTGCAGACACTTTCTTGCCCCTTTTTCACAAGTGAAGTATATTTTGTACCAGTTGGTGTGTTCCTCGTCTGCAAAGCAAGAGCAAAGGTTTTAGGACCTAAATTGCTTGATTTCCATGGAAGAGATATGTAGAAGACTGTGCTTTGCTGTTGCTGTGTTGGTTTTCTCAAGACACAAACCCTGTTTGTTCCCTGTGTTTTCAGCAAGCAGAGAAGCTGCTGCAGACACTTTCTTGCCCCTTTTCCACAAGTGAAGTATATTTTGTACCAGTTGGTGTATTCCTCGTCTGCAGAGCAAGAGCAAAGGTTTTAGGATCTAAATTGCTTGTTTTCCATGGAAGAGCTATGTAGAACACTATGCTTTGCTGTTGCTGTGTTGGTTTTCTAAAGACACAAACCCTGTTTGTTCCCTGTGTTTTCAGCAAGCAGAGAAGCTGCTGCAGACACTTTCTTGCCCCTTTTCCACAAGTGAAGTATATTTTGTACCAGTTGGTGTATTCCTTGTCTGCAGAGCAAGAGCAAAGGTTTTAGGACCTAAATTGCTTGATTTCCTTGGAAGAGATATGTAGAACACTGTGCTTTGCTGTTGCTGTGTTGGTTTTCTCAAGACACAAACCCTGTTTGTTCCCTGTGTTTTCAGCAAGCAGAGAAGCTGCTGCAGACACTTTCTTGCCCCTTTTCCACAAGTGAAGTATATTTTGTACCAGTTGGTGTATTCCTCGTCTGCAGAGCAAGAGCAAAGGTTTTAGGATCTAAATTGCTTGTTTTCCATGGAAGAGCTATGTAGAACACTATGCTTTGCTGTTGCTGTGTTGGTTTTCTCAAGACACAAACCCTGTTTGTTCCCTGTGTTTTCAGCAAGCAGAGAAGCTGCTGCAGACACTTTCTTGCCCCTTTTTCACAAGTGAAGTATATTTTGTACCAGTTGGTGTGTTCCTCGTCTGCAAAGCAAGAGCAAAGGTTTTAGGACTTAAATTGCTTGATTTCCATGGAAGAGATATGTAGAACACTGTGCTTTGCTGTTGCTGTGTTGGTTTTCTCAAGACACAAACCCTGTTTGTTCCCTGTGTTTTCAGCAAGCAGAGAAGCTGCTGCAGACACTTTCTTGCCCCTTTTCCACAAGTGAAGTATATTTTGTACCAGTTTGTGTATTCCTCGTCTGCAGAGCAAGAGCAGAGGTTTTAGGATCTAAATTGCTTGTTTTCCATGGAAGAGCTCTGTAGAACACTATGCTTTGCTGTTGCTGTGTTGGTTTTCTAAAGACACAAACCCTGTTTGTTCTCTGTGTTTTCAGCAAGCAGAGAAGCTGCTGCAGACACTTTCTTGCTCCTTTTCCACTAGTGAAGTATATTTTGTACCAGTTGGTGTATTCCTCGTCTGGAGAGCAGGAGCAAAGGTTTTAGGACCTAAATTGCTTGATTTCCTTGGAAGAGATATGTAGAACACTGTGCTTTGCTGTTGCTGTGTTGGTTTTCTCAAGACACAAACCCTGTTTGTTCCCTGTGTTTTCAGCAAGCAGAGAAGCTGCTGCAGACACTTTCTTGCCCCTTTTCCACAAGTCAAGTATATTTTGTACCAGTTGGTGTATTCCTCGTCTGCAGAGCAAGAGCAAAGGTTTTAGGATCTAAATTGCTTGTTTTCCATGGAAGAGCTATGTAGAACACTATGCTTTGCTGTTGCTGTGTTGGTTTTCTAAAGACACAAACCCTGTTTGTTCCCTGTGTTTTCAGCAAGCAGAGAAGCTGCTGCAGACACTTTCTTGCCCCTTTTCCACAGTGAAGTATATTTTGTACCAGTTGGTGTATTCCTTGTCTGCAGAGCAAGAGCAAAGGTTTTAGGACCTAAATTTCTTGATTTCCTTGGAAGAGATATGTAGAACACTGTGCTTTGCTGTTGCTGTGTTGGTTTTCTCAAGACACAAACCCTGTTTGTTCCCTGTGTTTTCAGCAAGCAGAGAAGCTGCTGCAGACACTTTCTTGCCCCTTTTCCACAAGTGAAGTATATTTTGTACCAGTTGGTGTATTCCTCGTCTGCAGAGCAAGAGCAAAGGTTTTAGGATCTAAATTGCTTGTTTTCCATGGAAGAGCTATGTAGAACACTATGCTTTGCTGTTGCTGTGTTGGTTTTCTCAAGACACAAGTCCTGTTGGTTGTCTGTGTTTGCAGCAAGCAGAGAAGCTGCTGCAGACACTTTCTTGCCCCTTTTTCACAAGTGAAGTATATTTTGTACCAGTTGGTGTATTCCTCGTCTGCAGAGACGGATCAAAGGTTTTAGGACCTAAATTGCTTGATTTCATTGGAAGAGCTATTAAGAACACTATGCTTTGCTGTTGCTGTGTTGGTTTTCTCAAGAAACAAACCCTGTTTGTTCTCTGTACTTGCAGCGAGCAGAGAAGCTCTTGAAGACACGTACCTGCTTTCTCCACTACTGACGTATATTTTGTACCAGTTGGTGTATTCCTCGTCTGCAAAGCAAGAGCAAAGGTTTTAGGACTAAAATTGCTTGATTTCCATGGAAGAGCTCTGTAGAACACTATGCTTTGCTGTTACTGTGTTGGTTTTCTCAAGACACAAGTCTTGTTGGTTGTATGTGTTTCCAGCGAGCAGAAAAGCTGCTGCAGACACTTTCTTGCCCCTTTTCCACAAGTGAAGTATATTTTGTACCAGTTGGTGTATTCCTCTTCTGCAGAGCAAGAGCAAAGGTTTTAGGATCTAAATTGCTTGTTTTCCATGGAAGAGCTCTGTAGAACACTATGCTTTGCTGTTGCTGTGTTGGTTTTCTCAAGACACAAGTCCTGTTGGTTGTCTGTGTTTGCAGCAAGCAGAGAAGCTGCTGCAGACACTTTCTTGCCCCTTTTCCACAAGTGAAGTATATTTTGTACCAGTTGGTGTGTTCCTCTTCTGCAAAGCAAGAGCAAATGTGTTAGGACCTAAATTGCTTGATTTCCATGGAAGAGCTCTGTAGAACACTATGCTTTGCTGTTGCTGTGTTGGTTTTCTCAAGAAACAAACCCTGTTTGTTCTCTGTACTTGCAGCGAGCAGAGAAGCTCTTGAAGACACGTACCTGCTTTCTCCACTACTGACGTATATTTTGTACCAGTTGGTGTATTCCTCGTCTGGCGAGCAGGAGCAAAGGTTTTAGGACCTAAATTGCTTGATTTCCTTGGAAGAGATATGTAGAACACTGTGCTTTGCTGTTACTGTGTTGGTTTTCTCAAGACACAAGCCTTGTTAGTTGTATGTGTTTCCAGCGAGCAGAAAAGCTGCTGCAGACACTTTCTTCCCCCTTTTCCACAAGTGAAGTATATTTTGTACCAGTTGGTGTATTCCTCGTCTGCAGAGCAAGAGCAAAGGTTTTAGGATCTAAATTGCTTGTTTTCCATGGAAGAGCTATGTAGAACACTATGGTTTTCGGTTGCTGTGTTTGTTTTCTCAAGACACAAGCCCTGTTTGTTTTCTGTGTTTTCAGCAAGCAGAGAAGCTGCTGCAGACACTTTCTTGCCCCTTTTCCACTAGTGAAGTATATTTTGTACCAGTTGGTGTATTCCTCGTCTGGAGAGCAGGAGCAAAGGTTTTAGGACCTAAATTGCTTGATTTCCTTGGAAGAGATATGTAGAACACTGTGCTTTGCTGTTGCTGTGTTGGTTTTCTCAAGACACAAACCCTGTTTGTTCCCTGTGTTTTCAGCAAGCAGAGAAGCTGCTGCAGACACTTTCTTGCCCCTTTTCCACAAGTGAAGTATATTTTGTACCAGTTGGTGTATTCCTCGTCTGCAGAGCAAGAGCAAAGGTTTTAGGATCTAAATTGCTTGTTTTCCATGGAAGAGCTATGTAGAACACTATGCTTTGCTGTTGCTGTGTTGGTTTTCTAAAGACACAAACCCTGTTTGTTCCCTGTGTTTTCAGCAAGCAGAGAAGCTGCTGCAGACACTTTCTTGCCCCTTTTCCACAAGTGAAGTATATTTTGTACCAGTTGGTGTATTCCTTGTCTGCAGAGCAAGAGCAAAGGTTTTAGGACCTAAATTGCTTGATTTCCTTGGAAGAGATATGTAGAACACTGTGCTTTGCTGTTGCTGTGTTGGTTTTCTCAAGACACAAACCCTGTTTGTTCCCTGTGTTTTCAGCAAGCAGAGAAGCTGCTGCAGACACTTTCTTGCCCCTTTTCCACAAGTGAAGTATATTTTGTACCAGTTGGTGTATTCCTCGTCTGCAGAGCAAGAGCAAAGGTGTTAGGACCTAAATTGCTTGATTTCCATGGAAGAGCTATGTAGAACACTATGCTTTGCTGTTGCTGTGTCGGTTTTCTCAAGAAACATACCCTGTTTGTTCTCTGTACTTGCAGCGAGCAGAGAAGCTCTTGAAGACACGTACCTGCTTTCTCCACTACTGACGTATATTTTGTACCAGTTGGTGTATTCCTCGTCTGGAGAGCAGGAGCAAAGGTTTTAGGACCTAAATTGCTTGATTTCCTTGGAAGAGATATGTAGAACACTGTGCTTTGCTGTTACTGTGTTGGTTTTCTCAAGACACAAGCCTTGTTAGTTGTATGTGTTTCCAGCGAGCAGAGAAGCTGCTGCAGACACTTTCTTGCCCCTTTTCCACAAGTGAAGTATATTTTGTACCAGTTGGTGTATTCCTCGTCTGCAGAGCAAGAGCAAAGGTTTTAGGATCTAAATTGCTTGTTTTCCATGGAAGAGCTATGTAGAACACTATGCTTTGCTGTTACTGTGTTGGTTTTCTCAAGACACAAGCCCTGTTTGTTCTCTGTGTTTTCAGCAAGCAGAGAAGCTGCTGCAGACACTTTGTTGCTCCTTTTCCACTAGTGAAGTATATTTTGTACCAGTTTGTGTATTCCTCGTCTGCAGAGCAAGAGCAAAGGTTTTAGGATCTAAATTGCTTGTTTTCCATGGAAGAGCTATGTAGAACACTATGCTTTGCTGTTGCTGTGTTGGTTTTCTCAAGACACAAACCCTGTTTGTTCCCTGTGTTTTCAGCAAGCAGAGAAGCTGCTGCAGACACTTTCTTGCCCCTTTTCCACAAGTGAAGTATATTTTGTACCAGTTGGTGTGTTCCTCGTCTGCAAAGCAAGAGCAAAGGTTTTAGGACCTAAATTGCTTGATTTCCATGGAAGAGATATGTAGAAGACTGTGCTTTGCTGTTGCTGTGTTGGTTTTCTCAAGACACAAACCCTGTTTGTTCCCTGTGTTTTCAGCAAGCAGAGAAGCTGCTGCAGACACTTTCTTGCCCCTTTTCCACAAGTGAAGTATATTTTGTACCAGTTGGTGTGTTCCTCGTCTGCAGAGCAAGAGCAAAGGTTTTAGGATCTAAATTGCTTGTTTTCCATGGAAGAGCTATGTAGAACACTATGCTTTGCTGTTGCTGTGTTGGTTTTCTAAAGACACAAACCCTGTTTGTTCTCTGTGTTTTCAGCAAGCAGAGAAGCTGCTGCAGACACTTTCTTGCTCCTTTTCCACTAGTGAAGTATATTTTGTACCAGTTGGTGTATTCCTCGTCTGGAGAGCAGGAGCAAAGGTTTTAGGACCTAAATTGCTGGATTTCCTTGGAAGAGATATGTAGAACACTGTGCTTTGCTGTTGCTGTGTTGGTTTTCTCAAGACACAAACCCTGTTTGTTCCCTGTGTTTTCAGCAAGCAGAGAAGCTGCTGCAGACACTTTCTTGCCCCTTTTCCACAAGTGAAGTATATTTTGTACCAGTTGGTGTATTCCTCGTCTGCAGAGCAAGAGCAAAGGTTTTAGGATCTAAATTGCTTGTTTTCCATGGAAGAGCTATGTAGAACACTATGCTTTGCTGTTGCTGTGTTGGTTTTCTAAAGACACAAACCCTGTTTGTTCTCTGTGTTTTCAGCAAGCAGAGAAGCTGCTGCAGACACTTTCTTGCTCCTTTTCCACTAGTGAAGTATATTTTGTACCAGTTGGTGTATTCCTCGTCTGGAGAGCAGGAGCAAAGGTTTTAGGACCTAAATTGCTGGATTTCCTTGGAAGAGATATGTAGAACACTGTGCTTTGCTGTTGCTGTGTTGGTTTTCTCAAGACACAAACCCTGTTTGTTCCCTGTGTTTTCAGCAAGCAGAGAAGCTGCTGCAGACACTTTCTTGCCCCTTTTCCACAAGTGAAGTATATTTTGTACCAGTTGGTGTATTCCTCGTCTGCAGAGCAAGAGCAAAGGTTTTAGGATCTAAATTGCTTGTTTTCCATGGAAGAGCTATGTAGAACACTATGCTTTGCTGTTGCTGTGTTAGTTTTCTAAAGACACAAACCCTGTTTGTTCCCTGTGTTTTCAGCAAGCAGAGAAGCTGCTGCAGACACTTTCTTGCCCCTTTTCCACAAGTGAAGTATATTTTGTACCAGTTGGTGTATTCCTCGTCTGCAGAGCAAGAGCAAAGGTTTTAGGATCTAAATTGCTTGTTTTCCATGGAAGAGCTATGTAGAACACTATGCTTTGCTGTTGCTGTGTTAGTTTTCTCAAGACACAAACCCTGTTTGTTCCCTGTGTTTTCAGCAAGCAGAGAAGCTGCTGCAGACACTTTCTTGCTCCTTTTCCACTAGTGAAGTATATTTTGTACCAGTTTGTGTATTCCTCGTCTGCAGAGCAAGAGCAAAGGTTTTAGGATCTAAATTGCTTGTTTTCCATGGAAGAGCTATGTAGAACACTATGCTTTGCTGTTGCTGTGTTGGTTTTCTCAAGACACAAGTCCTGTTGGTTGTCTGTGTTTTCAGCAAGCAGAGAAGCTGCTGCAGACACTTTCTTGCCCCTTTTTCACAAGTGAAGTATATTTTGTACCAGTTGGTGTGTTCCTCGTCTGCAAAGCAAGAGCAAAGGTTTTAGGACCTAAATTGCTTGATTTCCATGGAAGAGATATGTAGAAGACTGTGCTTTGCTGTTGCTGTGTTGGTTTTCTCAAGACACAAACCCTGTTTGTTCCCTGTGTTTTCAGCAAGCAGAGAAGCTGCTGCAGACACTTTCTTGCCCCTTTTCCACAAGTGAAGTATATTTTGTACCAGTTGGTGTATTCCTCGTCTGCAGAGCAAGAGCAAAGGTTTTAGGATCTAAATTGCTTGTTTTCCATGGAAGAGCTATGTAGAACACTATGCTTTGCTGTTGCTGTGTTGGTTTTCTAAAGACACAAACCCTGTTTGTTCCCTGTGTTTTCAGCAAGCAGAGAAGCTGCTGCAGACACTTTCTTGCCCCTTTTCCACAAGTGAAGTATATTTTGTACCAGTTGGTGTATTCCTTGTCTGCAGAGCAAGAGCAAAGGTTTTAGGACCTAAATTGCTTGATTTCCTTGGAAGAGATATGTAGAACACTGTGCTTTGCTGTTGCTGTGTTGGTTTTCTCAAGACACAAACCCTGTTTGTTCCCTGTGTTTTCAGCAAGCAGAGAAGCTGCTGCAGACACTTTCTTGCCCCTTTTCCACAAGTGAAGTATATTTTGTACCAGTTGGTGTATTCCTCGTCTGCAGAGCAAGAGCAAAGGTTTTAGGATCTAAATTGCTTGTTTTCCATGGAAGAGCTATGTAGAACACTATGCTTTGCTGTTGCTGTGTTGGTTTTCTCAAGACACAAACCCTGTTTGTTCCCTGTGTTTTCAGCAAGCAGAGAAGCTGCTGCAGACACTTTCTTGCCCCTTTTTCACAAGTGAAGTATATTTTGTACCAGTTGGTGTGTTCCTCGTCTGCAAAGCAAGAGCAAAGGTTTTAGGACTTAAATTGCTTGATTTCCATGGAAGAGATATGTAGAACACTGTGCTTTGCTGTTGCTGTGTTGGTTTTCTCAAGACACAAACCCTGTTTGTTCCCTGTGTTTTCAGCAAGCAGAGAAGCTGCTGCAGACACTTTCTTGCCCCTTTTTCACAAGTGAAGTATATTTTGTACCAGTTGGTGTGTTCCTCGTCTGCAAAGCAAGAGCAAAGGTTTTAGGACCTAAATTGCTTGATTTCCATGGAAGAGATATGTAGAAGACTGTGCTTTGCTGTTGCTGTGTTGGTTTTCTCAAGACACAAACCCTGTTTGTTCCCTGTGTTTTCAGCAAGCAGAGAAGCTGCTGCAGACACTTTCTTGCCCCTTTTCCACAAGTGAAGTATATTTTGTACCAGTTGGTGTGTTCCTCGTCTGCAGAGCAAGAGCAAAGGTTTTAGGATCTAAATTGCTTGTTTTCCATGGAAGAGCTATGTAGAACACTATGCTTTGCTGTTGCTGTGTTGGTTTTCTAAAGACACAAACCCTGTTTGTTCTCTGTGTTTTCAGCAAGCAGAGAAGCTGCTGCAGACACTTTCTTGCTCCTTTTCCACTAGTGAAGTATATTTTGTACCAGTTGGTGTATTCCTCGTCTGGAGAGCAGGAGCAAAGGTTTTAGGACCTAAATTGCTGGATTTCCTTGGAAGAGATATGTAGAACACTGTGCTTTGCTGTTGCTGTGTTGGTTTTCTCAAGACACAAACCCTGTTTGTTCCCTGTGTTTTCAGCAAGCAGAGAAGCTGCTGCAGACACTTTCTTGCCCCTTTTCCACAAGTGAAGTATATTTTGTACCAGTTGGTGTATTCCTCGTCTGCAGAGCAAGAGCAAAGGTTTTAGGATCTAAATTGCTTGTTTTCCATGGAAGAGCTATGTAGAACACTATGCTTTGCTGTTGCTGTGTTGGTTTTCTAAAGACACAAACCCTGTTTGTTCTCTGTGTTTTCAGCAAGCAGAGAAGCTGCTGCAGACACTTTCTTGCTCCTTTTCCACTAGTGAAGTATATTTTGTACCAGTTGGTGTATTCCTCGTCTGGAGAGCAGGAGCAAAGGTTTTAGGACCTAAATTGCTGGATTTCCTTGGAAGAGATATGTAGAACACTGTGCTTTGCTGTTGCTGTGTTGGTTTTCTCAAGACACAAACCCTGTTTGTTCCCTGTGTTTTCAGCAAGCAGAGAAGCTGCTGCAGACACTTTCTTGCCCCTTTTCCACAAGTGAAGTATATTTTGTACCAGTTGGTGTATTCCTCGTCTGCAGAGCAAGAGCAAAGGTTTTAGGATCTAAATTGCTTGTTTTCCATGGAAGAGCTATGTAGAACACTATGCTTTGCTGTTGCTGTGTTAGTTTTCTCAAGACACAAACCCTGTTTGTTCCCTGTGTTTTCAGCAAGCAGAGAAGCTGCTGCAGACACTTTCTTGCCCCTTTTCCACAAGTGAAGTATATTTTGTACCAGTTGGTGTATTCCTCGTCTGCAGAGCAAGAGCAAAGGTTTTAGGATCTAAATTGCTTGTTTTCCATGGAAGAGCTATGTAGAACACTATGCTTTGCTGTTGCTGTGTTAGTTTTCTCAAGACACAAACCCTGTTTGTTCCCTGTGTTTTCAGCAAGCAGAGAAGCTGCTGCAGACACTTTCTTGCTCCTTTTCCACTAGTGAAGTATATTTTGTACCAGTTTGTGTATTCCTCGTCTGCAGAGCAAGAGCAAAGGTTTTAGGATCTAAATTGCTTGTTTTCCATGGAAGAGCTATGTAGAACACTATGCTTTGCTGTTGCTGTGTTGGTTTTCTCAAGACACAAGTCCTGTTGGTTGTCTGTGTTTTCAGCAAGCAGAGAAGCTGCTGCAGACACTTTCTTGCCCCTTTTTCACAAGTGAAGTATATTTTGTACCAGTTGGTGTGTTCCTCGTCTGCAAAGCAAGAGCAAAGGTTTTAGGACCTAAATTGCTTGATTTCCATGGAAGAGATATGTAGAAGACTGTGCTTTGCTGTTGCTGTGTTGGTTTTCTCAAGACACAAACCCTGTTTGTTCCCTGTGTTTTCAGCAAGCAGAGAAGCTGCTGCAGACACTTTCTTGCCCCTTTTCCACAAGTGAAGTATATTTTGTACCAGTTGGTGTATTCCTCGTCTGCAGAGCAAGAGCAAAGGTTTTAGGATCTAAATTGCTTGTTTTCCATGGAAGAGCTATGTAGAACACTATGCTTTGCTGTTGCTGTGTTGGTTTTCTAAAGACACAAACCCTGTTTGTTCCCTGTGTTTTCAGCAAGCAGAGAAGCTGCTGCAGACACTTTCTTGCCCCTTTTCCACAAGTGAAGTATATTTTGTACCAGTTGGTGTATTCCTTGTCTGCAGAGCAAGAGCAAAGGTTTTAGGACCTAAATTGCTTGATTTCCTTGGAAGAGATATGTAGAACACTGTGCTTTGCTGTTGCTGTGTTGGTTTTCTCAAGACACAAACCCTGTTTGTTCCCTGTGTTTTCAGCAAGCAGAGAAGCTGCTGCAGACACTTTCTTGCCCCTTTTCCACTAGTGAAGTATATTTTGTACCAGTTGGTGTATTCCTCGTCTGCAGAGCAAGAGCAAAGGTTTTAGGATCTAAATTGCTTGTTTTCCATGGAAGAGCTATGTAGAACACTATGCTTTGCTGTTGCTGTGTTGGTTTTCTCAAGACACAAACCCTGTTTGTTCCCTGTGTTTTCAGCAAGCAGAGAAGCTGCTGCAGACACTTTCTTGCCCCTTTTTCACAAGTGAAGTATATTTTGTACCAGTTGGTGTGTTCCTTGTCTGCAGAGCAAGAGCAAAGGTTTTAGGACTTAAATTGCTTGATTTCCATGGAAGAGATATGTAGAACACTGTGCTTTGCTGTTGCTGTGTTGGTTTTCTCAAGACACAAACCCTGTTTGTTCCTGTGTTTTCAGCAAGCAGAGAAGCTGCTGCAGACACTTTCTTGCCCCTTTTCCACAAGTGAAGTATATTTTGTACCAGTTTGTGTATTCCTCGTCTGCAGAGCAAGAGCAAAGGTTTTAGGATCTAAATTGCTTGTTTTCCATGGAAGAGCTCTGTAGAACACTATGCTTTGCTGTTGCTGTGTTGGTTTTCTAAAGACACAAACCCTGTTTGTTCCTGTGTTTTCAGCAAGCAGAGAAGCTGCTGCAGACACTTTTCTTGCCCCTTTTCCACAGTGAAGTATATTTTGTACCAGTTGGTGTATTCCTTGTCTGCAGAGCAAGAGCAAAGTTTTTAGGACCTAAATTTCTTGATTCCTTGGAAGAGATATGTAGAACACTGTGCTTTGCTGTTGCTGTGTTGGTTTTCTCAAGACACAAACCCTGTTTGTTCCCTGTGTTTTCAGCAAGCAGAGAAGCTGCTGCAGACACTTTCTTGCCCCTTTTCCACAAGTGAAGTATATTTTGTACCAGTTGGTGTATTCCTCGTCTGCAGAGCAAGAGCAAAGGTTTTAGGATCTAAATTGCTTGTTTTCCATGGAAGAGCTATGTAGAACACTATGCTTTGCTGTTGCTGTGTTGGTTTTCTCAAGACACAAGTCCTGTTGGTTGTCTGTGTTTGCAGCAAGCAGAGAAGCTGCTGCAGACACTTTCTTGCCCCTTTTTCACAAGTGAAGTATATTTTGTACCAGTTGGTGTATTCCTCGTCTGCAGAGACGGATCAAAGGTTTTAGGACCTAAATTGCTTGATTTCATTGGAAGAGCTATTAAGAACACTATGCTTTGCTGTTGCTGTGTTGGTTTTCTAAAGACACAAGCCCTGTTTGTTCCCTGTGTTTTCAGCAAGCAGAGAAGCTCTTGAAGACACGTACCTGCTTTCTCCACTACTGACGTATATTTTGTACCAGTTGGTGTATTCCTCGTCTGCAAAGCAAGAGCAAAGGTTTTAGGACTAAAATTGCTTGATTTCCATGGAAGAGCTCTGTAGAACACTATGCTTTGCTGTTACTGTGTTGGTTTTCTCAAGACACAAGTCTTGTTGGTTGTATGTGTTTCCAGCGAGCAGAAAAGCTGCTGCAGACACTTTCTTGCCCCTTTTCCACAAGTGAAGTATATTTTGTACCAGTTGGTGTATTCCTCTTCTGCAGAGCAAGAGCAAAGGTTTTAGGATCTAAATTGCTTGTTTTCCATGGAAGAGCTCTGTAGAACACTATGCTTTGCTGTTGCTGTGTTGGTTTTCTCAAGACACAAGTCCTGTTGGTTGTCTGTGTTTGCAGCAAGCAGAGAAGCTGCTGCAGACACTTTCTTGCCCCTTTTCCACAAGTGAAGTATATTTTGTACCAGTTGGTGTGTTCCTCGTCTGCAAAGCAAGAGCAAATGTGTTAGGACCTAAATTGCTTGATTTCCATGGAAGAGCTCTGTAGAACACTATGCTTTGCTGTTGCTGTGTTGGTTTTCTCAAGAAACAAACCCTGTTTGTTCTCTGTACTTGCAGCGAGCAGAGAAGCTCTTGAAGACACGTACCTGCTTTCTCCACTACTGACGTATATTTTGTACCAGTTGGTGTATTCCTCGTCTGGCGAGCAGGAGCAAAGGTTTTAGGACCTAAATTGCTTGATTCCCTTGGAAGAGATATGTAGAACACTGTGCTTTGCTGTTACTGTGTTGGTTTTCTCAAGACACAAGCCTTGTTAGTTGTATGTGTTTCCAGCGAGCAGAAAAGCTGCTGCAGACACTTTCTTCCCCCTTTTCCACAAGTGAAGTATATTTTGTACCAGTTGGTGTATTCCTCGTCTGCAGAGCAAGAGCAAAGGTTTTAGGATCTAAATTGCTTGTTTTCCATGGAAGAGCTATGTAGAACACTATGGTTTTCGGTTGCTGTGTTTGTTTTCTCAAGACACAAGCCCTGTTTGTTCTCTGTGTTTTCAGCAAGCAGAGAAGCTGCTGCAGACACTTTCTTGCCCCTTTTCCACTAGTGAAGTATATTTTGTACCAGTTGGTGTATTCCTCGTCTGGAGAGCAGGAGCAAAGGTTTTAGGACCTAAATTGCTTGATTTCCTTGGAAGAGATATGTAGAACACTGTGCTTTGCTGTTGCTGTGTTGGTTTTCTCAAGACACAAACCCTGTTTGTTCCCTGTGTTTTCAGCAAGCAGAGAAGCTGCTGCAGACACTTTCTTGCCCCTTTTCCACAAGTGAAGTATATTTTGTACCAGTTGGTGTATTCCTCGTCTGCAGAGCAAGAGCAAAGGTTTTAGGATCTAAATTGCTTGTTTTCCATGGAAGAGCTATGTAGAACACTATGCTTTGCTGTTGCTGTGTTGGTTTTCTAAAGACACAAACCCTGTTTGTTCTCTGTGTTTTCAGCAAGCAGAGAAGCTGCTGCAGACACTTTCTTGCTCCTTTTCCACTAGTGAAGTATATTTTGTACCAGTTGGTGTATTCCTCGTCTGGAGAGCAGGAGCAAAGGTTTTAGGACCTAAATTGCTGGATTTCCTTGGAAGAGATATGTAGAACACTGTGCTTTGCTGTTGCTGTGTTGGTTTTCTCAAGACACAAACCCTGTTTGTTCCCTGTGTTTTCAGCAAGCAGAGAAGCTGCTGCAGACACTTTCTTGCTCCTTTTCCACAAGTGAAGTATATTTTGTACCAGTTGGTGTATTCCTCGTCTGCAGAGCAAGAGCAAAGGTTTTAGGATCTAAATTGCTTGTTTTCCATGGAAGAGCTATGTAGAACACTATGCTTTGCTGTTGCTGTGTTAGTTTTCTAAAGACACAAACCCTGTTTGTTCCCTGTGTTTTCAGCAAGCAGAGAAGCTGCTGCAGACACTTTCTTGCCCCTTTTCCACAAGTGAAGTATATTTTGTACCAGTTGGTGTATTCCTTGTCTGCAGAGCAAGAGCAAAAGTTTTAGGATCTAAATTGCTTGATTTCCTTGGAAGAGATATGTAGAACACTGTGCTTTGCTGTTGCTGTGTTGGTTTTCTCAAGACACAAACCCTGTTTGTTCCCTGTGTTTTCAGCAAGCAGAGAAGCTGCTGCAGACACTTTCTTGCCCCTTTTTCACAAGTGAAGTATATTTTGTACCAGTTGGTGTGTTCCTCGTCTGCAAAGCAAGAGCAAAGGTTTTAGGACTTAAATTGCTTGATTTCCATGGAAGAGATATGTAGAACACTGTGCTTTGCTGTTGCTGTGTTGGTTTTCTCAAGACACAAACCCTGTTTGTTCCCTGTGTTTTTAGCAAGCAGAGAAGCTGCTGCAGACACTTTCTTGCCCCTTTTCCACAAGTGAAGTATATTTTGTACCAGTTTGTGTATTCCTCGTCTGCAGAGCAAGAGCAAAGGTTTTAGGATCTAAATTGCTTGTTTTCCATGGAAGAGCTCTGTAGAACACTATGCTTTGCTGTTGCTGTGTTGGTTTTCTAAAGACACAAACCCTGTTTGTTCTCTGTGTTTTCAGCAAGCAGAGAAGCTGCTGCAGACACTTTCTTGCTCCTTTTCCACTAGTGAAGTATATTTTGTACCAGTTGGTGTGTTCCTCGTCTGCAAAGCAAGAGCAAAGGTTTTAGGACCTAAATTGCTTGATTTCCTTGGAAGAGATATGTAGAACACTGTGCTTTGCTGTTGCTGTGTTGGTTTTCTCAAGACACAAACCCTGTTTGTTCCCTGTGTTTTCAGCAAGCAGAGAAGCTGCTGCAGACACTTTCTTGCCCCTTTTCCACAAGTGAAGTATATTTTGTACCAGTTGGTGTATTCCTCGTCTGCAGAGCAAGAGCAAAGGTTTTAGGATCTAAATTGCTTGTTTTCCATGGAAGAGCTATGTAGAACACTATGCTTTGCTGTTGCTGTGTTGGTTTTCTAAAGACACAAACCCTGTTTGTTCCCTGTGTTTTCAGCAAGCAGAGAAGCTGCTGCAGACACTTTCTTGCCCCTTTTCCACAGTGAAGTATATTTTGTACCAGTTGGTGTATTCCTTGTCTGCAGAGCAAGAGCAAAGGTTTTAGGACCTAAATTTCTTGATTTCCTTGGAAGAGATATGTAGAACACTGTGCTTTGCTGTTGCTGTGTTGGTTTTCTCAAGACACAAACCCTGTTTGTTCCCTGTGTTTTCAGCAAGCAGAGAAGCTGCTGCAGACACTTTCTTGCCCCTTTTCCACAAGTGAAGTATATTTTGTACCAGTTGGTGTATTCCTCGTCTGCAGAGCAAGAGCAAAGGTTTTAGGATCTAAATTGCTTGTTTTCCATGGAAGAGCTATGTAGAACACTATGCTTTGCTGTTGCTGTGTTGGTTTTCTCAAGACACAAGTCCTGTTGGTTGTCTGTGTTTGCAGCAAGCAGAGAAGCTGCTGCAGACACTTTCTTGCCCCTTTTCCACAAGTGAAGTATATTTTGTACCAGTTGGTGTATTCCTCGTCTGCAGAGACGGATCAAAGGTTTTAGGACCTAAATTGCTTGATTTCATTGGAAGAGCTATTAAGAACACTATGCTTTGCTGTTGCTGTGTTGGTTTTCTAAAGACACAAGCCCTGTTTGTTCCCTGTGTTTTCAGCAAGCAGAGAAGCTCTTGAAGACACGTACCTGCTTTCTCCACTACTGACGTATATTTTGTACCAGTTGGTGTATTCCTCGTCTGCAAAGCAAGAGCAAAGGTTTTAGGACTAAAATTGCTTGATTTCCATGGAAGAGCTCTGTAGAACACTATGCTTTGCTGTTACTGTGTTGGTTTTCTCAAGACACAAGTCTTGTTGGTTGTCTGTGTTTGCAGCGAGCAGAAAAGCTGCTGCAGACACTTTCTTGCCCCTTTTCCACAAGTGAAGTATATTTTGTACCAGTTGGTGTATTCCTCTTCTGCAGAGCAAGAGCAAAGGTTTTAGGATCTAAATTGCTTGTTTTCCATGGAAGAGCTCTGTAGAACACTATGCTTTGCTGTTGCTGTGTTGGTTTTCTCAAGACACAAGTCCTGTTGGTTGTCTGTGTTTGCAGCAAGCAGAGAAGCTGCTGCAGACACTTTCTTGCCCCTTTTCCACAAGTGAAGTATATTTTGTACCAGTTGGTGTGTTCCTCGTCTGCAAAGCAAGAGCAAATGTGTTAGGACCTAAATTGCTTGTTTTCCATGGAAGAGCTCTGTAGAACACTATGCTTTGCTGTTGCTGTGTTGGTTTTCTCAAGAAACAAACCCTGTTTGTTCTCTGTACTTGCAGCGAGCAGAGAAGCTCTTGAAGACACGTACCTGCTTTCTCCACTACTGACGTATATTTTGTACCAGTTGGTGTATTCCTCGTCTGGCGAGCATGAGCAAAGGTTTTAGGACCTAAATTGCTTGATTTCCTTGGAAGAGATATGTAGAACACTGTGCTTTGCTGTTACTGTGTTGGTTTTCTCAAGACACAAGCCTTGTTAGTTGTATGTGTTTCCAGCGAGCAGAAAAGCTGCTGCAGACACTTTCTTCCCCCTTTTCCACAAGTGAAGTATATTTTGTACCAGTTGGTGTATTCCTCGTCTGCAGAGCAAGAGCAAAGGTTTTAGGATCTAAATTGCTTGTTTTCCATGGAAGAGCTATGTAGAACACTATGCTTTGCTGTTACTGTGTTGGTTTTCTCAAGACACAAGCCCTGTTTGTTCTCTGTGTTTTCAGCAAGCAGAGAAGCTGCTGCAGACACTTTCTTGCTCCTTTTCCACTAGTGAAGTATATTTTGTACCAGTTTGTGTATTCCTCGTCTGCAGAGCAAGAGCAAAGGTTTTAGGATCTAAATTGCTTGTTTTCCATGGAAGAGCTATGTAGAACACTATGCTTTGCTGTTGCTGTGTTGGTTTTCTCAAGACACAAACCCTGTTTGTTCCCTGTGTTTTCAGCAAGCAGAGAAGCTGCTGCAGACACTTTCTTGCCCCTTTTTCACAAGTGAAGTATATTTTGTACCAGTTGGTGTGTTCCTCGTCTGCAAAGCAAGAGCAAAGGTTTTAGGACCTAAATTGCTTGATTTCCATGGAAGAGATATGTAGAAGACTGTGCTTTGCTGTTGCTGTGTTGGTTTTCTCAAGACACAAACCCTGTTTGTTCCCTGTGTTTTCAGCAAGCAGAGAAGCTGCTGCAGACACTTTCTTGCCCCTTTTCCACAAGTGAAGTATATTTTGTACCAGTTGGTGTGTTCCTCGTCTGCAGAGCAAGAGCAAAGATTTTAGGATCTAAATTGCTTGTTTTCCATGGAAGAGCTATGTAGAACACTATGCTTTGCTGTTGCTGTGTTGGTTTTCTAAAGACACAAACCCTGTTTGTTCTCTGTGTTTTCAGCAAGCAGAGAAGCTGCTGCAGACACTTTCTTGCTCCTTTTCCACTAGTGAAGTATATTTTGTACCAGTTGGTGTATTCCTCGTCTGGAGAGCAGGAGCAAAGGTTTTAGGACCTAAATTGCTGGATTTCCTTGGAAGAGATATGTAGAACACTGTGCTTTGCTGTTGCTGTGTTGGTTTTCTCAAGACACAAACCCTGTTTGTTCCCTGTGTTTTCAGCAAGCAGAGAAGCTGCTGCAGACACTTTCTTGCCCCTTTTCCACAAGTGAAGTATATTTTGTACCAGTTGGTGTATTCCTCGTCTGCAGAGCAAGAGCAAAGGTTTTAGGATCTAAATTGCTTGTTTTCCATGGAAGAGCTATGTAGAACACTATGCTTTGCTGTTGCTGTGTTGGTTTTCTAAAGACACAAACCCTGTTTGTTCTCTGTGTTTTCAGCAAGCAGAGAAGCTGCTGCAGACACTTTCTTGCTCCTTTTCCACTAGTGAAGTATATTTTGTACCAGTTGGTGTATTCCTCGTCTGGAGAGCAGGAGCAAAGGTTTTAGGACCTAAATTGCTGGATTTCCTTGGAAGAGATATGTAGAACACTGTGCTTTGCTGTTGCTGTGTTGGTTTTCTCAAGACACAAACCCTGTTTGTTCCCTGTGTTTTCAGCAAGCAGAGAAGCTGCTGCAGACACTTTCTTGCCCCTTTTCCACAAGTGAAGTATATTTTGTACCAGTTGGTGTATTCCTCGTCTGCAGAGCAAGAGCAAAGGTTTTAGGATCTAAATTGCTTGTTTTCCATGGAAGAGCTATGTAGAACACTATGCTTTGCTGTTGCTGTGTTGGTTTTCTCAAGACACAAGTCCTGTTTGTTGTCTGTGT
This sequence comes from Prinia subflava, assembly GCF_021018805.1. NCBI lineage: Eukaryota > Metazoa > Chordata > Aves > Passeriformes > Cisticolidae > Prinia > Prinia subflava. The sequence goes on along the minus strand of NW_026960645.1, from coordinate 36,488 downwards.
TTGCAGCAAGCAGAGAAGCTGCTGCAGACACTTTCTTGCCCCTTTTCCACAAGTGAAGTATATTTTGTACCAGTTGGTGTATTCCTTGTCTGCAGAGCAAGAGCAAAGGTTTTAGGATCTAAATTGCTTGATTTCCTTGGAAGAGATATGTAGAACACTGTGCTTTGCTGTTGCTGTGTTGGTTTTCTCAAGACACAAACCCTGTTTGTTCCCTGTGTTTTCAGCAAGCAGAGAAGCTGCTGCAGACACTTTCTTGCCCCTTTTCCACAAGTGAAGTATATTTTGTACCAGTTGGTGTATTCCTCGTCTGCAGAGACGGATCAAAGGTTTTAGGACCTAAATTGCTTGATTTCATTGGAAGAGCTCTGTAGAACACTATGCTTTGCTGTTGCTGTGTCGGTTTTCTCAAGAAACAAACCCTGTTTGTTCTCTGTACTTGCAGCGAGCAGAGAAGCTCTTGAAGACACGTACCTGCTTTCTCCACTACTGACGTATATTTTGTACCAGTTGGTGTATTCCTCGTCTGGAGAGCAGGAGCAAAGGTTTAAGGACCTAAATTGCTTGATTTCCTTGGAAGAGATATGTAGAACACTGTGCTTTGCTGTTACTGTGTTGGTTTTCTCAAGACACAAGCCTTGTTAGTTGTATGTGTTTCCAGCGAGCAGAAAAGCTGCTGCAGACACTTTCTTGCCCCTTTTCCACAAGTGAAGTATATTTTGTACCAGTTGGTGTATTCCTCGTCTGCAGAGCAAGAGCAAAGGTTTTAGGATCTAAATTGCTTGTTTTCCATGGAAGAGCTATGTAGAACACTATGGTTTTCGGTTGCTGTGTTTGTTTTCTCAAGACACAAGCCCTGTTTGTTCTCTGTGTTTTCAGCAAGCAGAGAAGCTGCTGCAGACACTTTCTTGCTCCTTTTCCACTAGTGAAGTATATTTTGTACCAGTTTGTGTATTCCTCGTCTGCAGAGCAAGAGCAAAGGTTTTAGGATCTAAATTGCTTGTTTTCCATGGAAGAGCTATGTAGAACACTATGCTTTGCTGTTGCTGTGTTGGTTTTCTCAAGTCACAAGTCCTGTTGGTTGTCTGTGTTTGCAGCAAGCAGAGAAGCTGCTGCAGACACTTTCTTGCCCCTTTTCCACAAGTGAAGTATATTTTGTACCAGTTGGTGTATTCCTCGTCTGCAGAGCAAGAGCAAAGGTGTTAGGACCTAAATTGCTTGATTTCCATGGAAGAGCTCTGTAGAACACTATGCTTTGCTGTTGCTGTGTCGGTTTTCTCAAGAAACAAAACCTGTTTGTTCTCTGTACTTGCAGCGAGCAGAGAAGCTCTTGAAGACACGTACCCGCTTTCTCCACTACTGACGTATATTTTGTACCAGTTGGTGTATTCCTCGTCTGGAGAGCAGGAGCAAAGGTTTTAGGACCTAAATTGCTTGATTTCCTTGGAAGAGATATGTAGAACACTGTGCTTTGCTGTTACTGTGTTTGTTTTCTCAAGACACAAGCCCTGTTAGTTGTATGTGTTTCCAGCGAGCAGAAAAGCTGTTGCAGACACTTTCTTGCCCCTTTTCCACAAGTGAAGTATATTTTGTACCAGTTGGTGTATTCCTCGTCTGCAGAGCAAGAGCAAAGGTTTTAGGATCTAAATTGCTTGTTTTCCATGGAAGAGCTATGTAGAACACTATGCTTTGTTGTTGCTGTGTTGGTTTTCTCAAGACACAAACCCTGTTTGTTCCCTGTGTTTTCAGCAAGCAGAGAAGCTGCTGCAGACACTTTCTTGCCCCTTTTCCACAAGTGAAGTATATTTTGTACCAGTTGGTGTATTCCTCGTCTGCAGAGCAAGAGCAAAGGTTTTAGGATCTAAATTGCTTGTTTTCCATGGAAGAGCTATGTAGAACACTATGCTTTGCTGTTGCTGTGTTGGTTTTCTAAAGACACAAACCCTGTTTGTTCCCTGTGTTTTCAGCAAGCAGAGAAGCTGCTGCAGACACTTTCTTGCCCCTTTTCCACAAGTGAAGTATATTTTGTACCAGTTGGTGTATTCCTCGTCTGCAGAGCAAGAGCAAAGGTTTTAGGATCTAAATTGCTTGTTTTCCATGGAAGAGCTCTGTAGAACACTATGCTTTGCTGTTGCTGTGTTGGTTTTCTAAAGACACAAACCCTGTTTGTTCCCTGTGTTTTCAGCAAGCAGAGAAGCTGCTGCAGACACTTTCTTGCCCCTTTTCCACAAGTGAAGTATATTTTGTACCAGTTGGTGTATTCCTCGTCTGCAGAGCAAGAGCAAAGGTTTTAGGATCTAAATTGCTTGTTTTCCATGGAAGAGCTATGTAGAACACTATGCTTTGCTGTTGCTGTGTTGGTTTTCTCAAGACACAAGTCCTGTTGGTTGTCTGTGTTTGCAGCAAGCAGAGAAGCTGCTGCAGACACTTTCTTGCCCCTTCTCCACAAGTGAAGTATATTTTGTACCAGTTGGTGTATTCCTCGTCTGCAGAGCAAGAGCAAAGGTGTTAGGACCTAAATTGCTTGATTTCCATGGAAGAGCTATGTAGAACACTATGCTTTGCTGTTGCTGTGTCGGTTTTCTCAAGAAACAAAACCTGTTTGTTCTCTGTACTTGCAGCGAGCAGAGAAGCTCTTGAAGACACGTACCCGCTTTCTCCACTACTGACATATATTTTGTACCAGTTGGTGTATTCCTCGTCTGGAGAGCAGGAGCAAAGGTTTTAGGACCTAAATTGCTTGATTTCCCTGGAAGAGATATGTAGAACACTGTGCTTTGCTGTTACTGTGTTGGTTTTCTCAAGACACAAGCCTTGTTAGTTGTATGTGTTTCCAGCGAGCAGAAAAGCTGTTGCAGACACTTTCTTGCCCCTTTTCCACAAGTGAAGTATATTTTGTACCAGTTGGTGTATTCCTCGTCTGCAGAGCAAGAGCAAAGGTTTTAGGATCTAAATTGCTTGTTTTCCATGGAAGAGCTATGTAGAACACTATGGTTTTCGGTTGCTGTGTTTGTTTTCTCAAGACACAAGCCCTGTTTGTTCTCTGTGTTTTCAGCAAGCAGAGAAGCTGCTGCAGACACTTTCTTGCTCCTTTTCCACTAGTGAAGTATATTTTGTACCAGTTGGTGTATTCCTCGTCTGCAGAGCAAGAGCAAAGGTTTTAGGATCTAAATTGCTTGTTTTCCATGGAAGAGCTATGTAGAACACTATGCTTTGCTGTTGCTGTGTTGGTTTTCTCAAGACACAAACCCTGTTTGTTCCCTGTGTTTTCAGCAAGCAGAGAAGCTGCTGCAGACACTTTCTTGCCCCTTTTCCACAAGTGAAGTATATTTTGTACCAGTTGGTGTATTCCTCTTCTGCAGAGCAAGAGCAAAGGTTTTAGGATCTAAATTGCTTGTTTTCCATGGAAGAGCTATGTAGAACACTATGCTTTGCTGTTGCTGTGTTGGTTTTCTCAAGACACAAGTCCTGTTGGTTGTCTGTGTTTGCAGCAAGCAGAGAAGCTGCTGCAGACACTTTCTTGCCCCTTTTCCACAAGTGAAGTATATTTTGTACCAGTTGGTGTATTCCTCGTCTGCAGAGCAAGAGCAAAGGTTTTAGGACCTAAATTGCTTGATTTCCATGGAAGAGCTCTGTAGAACACTATGCTTTGCTGTTGCTGTGTCGGTTTTCTCAAGAAACAAAACCTGTTTGTTCTCTGTACTTGCAGCGAGCAGAGAAGCTCTTGAAGACACGTACCCGTATTCTCCACTACTGACGTATATTTTGTACCAGTTGGTGTATTCCTCGTCTGGAGAGCAGGAGCAAAGGTTTTAGGACCTAAATTGCTTGATTTCCTTGGAAGAGATATGTAGAACACTGTGCTTTGCTGTTACTGTGTTTGTTTTCTCAAGACACAAGCCCTGTTAGTTGTATGTGTTTCCAGCGAGCAGAAAAGCTGCTGCAGACACTTTCTTGCCCCTTTTCCACAAGTGAAGTATATTTTGTACCAGTTGGTGTATTCCTCGTCTGCAGAGCAAGAGCAAAGGTTTTAGGATCTAAATTGCTTGTTTTCCATGGAAGAGCTATGTAGAACACTATGCTTTGTTGTTGCTGTGTTGGTTTTCTCAAGACACAAACCCTGTTTGTTCCCTGTGTTTTCAGCAAGCAGAGAAGCTGCTGCAGACACTTTCTTGCCCCTTTTCCACAAGTGAAGTATATTTTGTACCAGTTGGTGTATTCCTCGTCTGCAGAGCAAGAGCAAAGGTTTTAGGATCTAAATTGCTTGTTTTCCATGGAAGAGCTATGTAGAACACTATGCTTTGCTGTTGCTGTGTTGGTTTTCTAAAGACACAAACCCTGTTTGTTCCCTGTGTTTTCAGCAAGCAGAGAAGCTGCTGCAGACACTTTCTTGCCCCTTTTCCACAAGTGAAGTATATTTTGTACCAGTTTGTGTATTCCTCGTCTGCAGAGCAAGAGCAAAGGTTTTAGGATCTAAATTGCTTGTTTTCCATGGAAGAGCTCTGTAGAACACTATGCTTTGCTGTTGCTGTGTTGGTTTTCTCAAGACACAAGTCCTGTTGGTTGTCTGTGTTTTCAGCAAGCAGAGAAGCTGCTGCAGACACTTTCTTGCCCCTTTTCCACAAGTGAAATATATTTTGTACCAGTTGGTGTATTCCTCGTCTGCAGAGCAAGAGCAAAGGTGTTAGGACCTAAATTGCTTGATTTCCATGGAAGAGCTCTGTAGAACACTATGCTTTGCTGTTGCTGTGTCGGTTTTCTCAAGAAACAAACCCTGTTCGTTCTCTGTACTTGCAGCGAGCAGAGAAGCTCTTGAAGACACGTACCTGCTTTCTCCACTACTGACGTATATTTTGTACCAGTTGGTGTATTCCTCGTCTGGAGAGCAGGAGCAAAGGTTTTAGGACCTAAATTGCTTGATTTCCTTGGAAGAGATATGTAGAACACTGTGCTTTGCTGTTACTGTGTTGGTTTTCTCAAGACACAAGCCTTGTTAGTTGTATGTGTTTCCAGCGAGCAGAAAAGCTGCTGCAGACACTTTCTTGCCCCTTTTCCACTAGTGAAGTATATTTTGTACCAGTTGGTGTATTCCTCATCTGCAGAGCAAGAGCAAAGGTTTTAGGATCTAAATTGCTTGTTTTCCATGGAAGAGCTATGTAGAACACTATGCTTTGCTGTTGCTGTGTTGGTTTTCTAAAGACACAAACCCTGTTTGTTCCCTGTGTTTTCAGCAAGCAGAGAAGCTGCTGCAGACACTTTCTTGCCCCTTTTCCACAAGTGAAGTATATTTTGTACCAGTTGGTGTATTCCTCGTCTGCAGAGCAAGAGCAAAGGTTTTAGGATCTAAATTGCTTGTTTTCCATGGAAGAGCTATGTAGAACACTATGCTTTGCTGTTGCTGTGTTGGTTTTCTCAAGACACAAACCCTGTTTGTTCCCTGTGTTTTCAGCAAGCAGAGAAGCTGCTGCAGACACTTTCTTGCCCCTTTTCCACAAGTGAAGTATATTTTGTACCAGTTGGTGTATTCCTCGTCTGCAGAGCAAGAGCAAAGGTTTTAGGATCTAAATTGCTTGTTTTCCATGGAAGAGCTATGTAGAACACTATGCTTTGCTGTTGCTGTGTTGGTTTTCTCAAGACACAAGTCCTGTTGGTTGTCTGTGTTTTCAGCAAGCAGAGAAGCTGCTGCAGACACTTTCTTGCCCCTTTTCCACAAGTGAAGTATATTTTGTACCAGTTGGTGTATTCCTCGTCTGCAGAGCAAGAGCAAAGGTTTTAGGATCTAAATTGCTTGTTTTCCATGGAAGAGCTATGTAGAACACTATGCTTTGCTGTTGCTGTGTTGGTTTTCTAAAGACACAAACCCTGTTTGTTCCCTGTGTTTTCAGCAAGCAGAGAAGCTGCTGCAGACACTTTCTTGCCCCTTTTCCACAAGTGAAGTATATTTTGTACCAGTTGGTGTATTCCTCGTCTGCAGAGCAAGAGCAAAGGTTTTAGGACCTAAATTGCTTGATTTCCATGGAAGAGCTCTGTAGAACACTATGCTTTGCTGTTGCTGTGTTGGTTTTCTCAAGACACAAGTCCTGTTGGTTGTCTGTGTTTGCAGCAAGCAGAGAAGCTGCTGCAGACACTTTCTTGCCCCTTTTCCACAAGTGAAATATATTTTGTACCAGTTGGTGTATTCCTCGTCTGCAGAGCAAGAGCAAAGGTGTTAGGACCTAAATTGCTTGATTTCCATGGAAGAGCTATTAAGAACACTATGCTTTGCTGTTGCTGTGTCGGTTTTCTCAAGAAACAAACCCTGTTTGTTCTCTGTACTTGCAGCGAGCAGAGAAGCTCTTGAAGACACGTACCCGCTTTCTCCACTACTGACGTATATTTTGTACCAGTTGGTGTATTCCTCGTCTGGAGAGCAGGAGCAAAGGTTTTAGGACCTAAATTGCTTGATTTCCTTGGAAGAGATATGTAGAACACTGTGCTTTGCTGTTACTGTGTTGGTTTTCTCAAGACACAAGCCTTGTTAGTTGTATGTGTTTCCAGCGAGCAGAAAAGCTGTTGCAGACACTTTCTTGCCCCTTTTCCACAAGTGAAGTATATTTTGTACCAGTTGGTGTATTCCTCGTCTGCAGAGCAAGAGCAAAGGTTTTAGGATCTAATTTGCTTGATTTCCATGGAAGAGCTATGTAGAACACTATGGTTTTCGGTTGCTGTGTTTGTTTTCTCAAGACACAAGCCCTGTTTTTTCTCTGTGTTTTCAGCAAGCAGAGAAGCTGCTGCAGACACTTTCTTGCTCCTTTTCCACTAGTGAAGTATATTTTGTACCAGTTTGTGTATTCCTCGTCTGCAGAGCAAGAGCAAAGGTTTTAGGATCTAAATTGCTTGTTTTCCATGGAAGAGCTATGTAGAACACTATGCTTTGCTGTTGCTGTGTTGGTTTTCTCAAGACACAAACCCTGTTTGTTCCCTGTGTTTTCAGCAAGCAGAGAAGCTGCTGCAGACACTTTCTTGCCCCTTTTCCACAAGTGAAGTATATTTTGTACCAGTTGGTGTATTCCTCGTCTGCAGAGCAAGAGCAAAGGTTTTAGGATCTAAATTGCTTGTTTTCCATGGAAGAGCTATGTAGAACACTATGCTTTGCTGTTGCTGTGTTGGTTTTCTCAAGACACAAGTCCTGTTTGTTCCCTGTGTTTTCAGCAAGCAGAGAAGCTGCTGCAGACACTTTCTTGCCCCTTTTCCACAAGAGAAGTATATTTTGTACCAGTTGGTGTATTCCTCGTCTGCAGAGCAAGAGCAAAGGTTTTAGGATCTAAATTGCTTGTTTTCCATGGAAGAGCTATGTAGAACACTATGCTTTGCTGTTGCTGTGTTGGTTTTCTCAAGACACAAACCCTGTTTGTTCCCTGTGTTTTCAGCAAGCAGAGAAGCTGCTGCAGACACTTTCTTGCCCCTTTTCCACAAGTGAAGTATATTTTGTACCAGTTGGTGTATTCCTCGTCTGCAGAGCAAGAGCAAAGGTTTTAGGATCTAAATTGCTTGTTTTCCATGGAAGAGCTCTGTAGAACACTATGCTTTGCTGTTGCTGTTTTGGTTTTCTCAAGACACAAGTCCTGTTTTTTGTCTGTGTTTGCAGCAAGCAGAGAAGCTGCTGCAGACACTTTTTTGCCCCTTTTCCACAAGTGAAGTATATTTTGTACCAGTTGGTGTATTCCTCGTCTGCAGAGCAAGAGCAAAGGTGTTAGGACCTAAATTGCTTGATTTCCATGGAAGAGCTCTGTAGAACACTATGCTTTGCTGTTGCTGTGTCGGTTTTCTCAAGAAACAAACCCTGTTTGTTCTCTGTACTTGCAGCGAGCAGAGAAGCTCTTGAAGACACGTACCTGCTTTCTCCACTACTGACGTATGTTTTGTACCAGTTGGTGTATTCCTCGTCTGGAGAGCAGGAGCAAAGGTTTTAGGACCTAAATTGCTTGATTTCCTTGGAAGAGATATGTAGAACACTGTGCTTTGCTGTTACTGTGTTGGTTTTCTCAAGACACAAGCCTTGTTAGTTGTATGTGTTTCCAGCGAGCAGAAAAGCTGTTGCAGACACTTTCTTGCCCCTTTTCCACAAGTGAAGTATATTTTGTACCAGTTGGTGTATTCCTCGTCTGCAGAGCAAGAGCAAAGGTTTTAGGATCTAATTTGCTTGATTTCCATGGAAGAGCTATGTAGAACACTATGGTTTTCGGTTGCTGTGTTTGTTTTCTCAAGACACAAGCCCTGTTTTTTCTCTGTGTTTTCAGCAAGCAGAGAAGCTGCTGCAGACACTTTCTTGCTCCTTTTCCACTAGTGAAGTATATTTTGTACCAGTTTGTGTATTCCTCGTCTGCAGAGCAAGAGCAAAGGTTTTAGGATCTAAATTGCTTGTTTTCCATGGAAGAGCTATGTACAACACTATGCTTTGCTGTTGCTGTGTTGGTTTTCTCAAGACACAAACCCTGTTTGTTCCCTGTGTTTTCAGCAAGCAGAGAAGCTGCTGCAGACACTTTCTTGCCCCTTTTCCACAAGTGAAGTATATTTTGTACCAGTTGGTGTATTCCTCGTCTGCAGAGCAAGAGCAAAGGTTTTAGGATCTAAATTGCTTGTTTTCCATGGAAGAGCTATGTAGAACACTATGCTTTGCTGTTGCTGTGTTGGTTTTCTCAAGACACAAGTCCTGTTTGTTCCCTGTGTTTTCAGCAAGCAGAGAAGCTGCTGCAGACACTTTCTTGCCCCTTTTCCACAAGAGAAGTATATTTTGTACCAGTTGGTGTATTCCTCGTCTGCAGAGCAAGAGCAAAGGTTTTAGGATCTAAATTGCTTGTTTTCCATGGAAGAGCTATGTAGAACACTATGCTTTGCTGTTGCTGTGTTGGTTTTCTCAAGACACAAACCCTGTTTGTTCCCTGTGTTTTCAGCAAGCAGAGAAGCTGCTGCAGACACTTTCTTGCCCCTTTTCCACAAGTGAAGTATATTTTGTACCAGTTGGTGTATTCCTCGTCTGCAGAGCAAGAGCAAAGGTTTTAGGATCTAAATTGCTTGTTTTCCATGGAAGAGCTCTGTAGAACACTATGCTTTGCTGTTGCTGTTTTGGTTTTCTCAAGACACAAGTCCTGTTGGTTGTCTGTGTTTGCAGCAAGCAGAGAAGCTGCTGCAGACACTTTTTTGCCCCTTTTCCACAAGTGAAGTATATTTTGTACCAGTTGGTGTATTCCTCGTCTGCAGAGCAAGAGCAAAGGTGTTAGGACCTAAATTGCTTGATTTCCATGGAAGAGCTCTGTAGAACACTATGCTTTGCTGTTGCTGTGTCGGTTTTCTCAAGAAACAAACCCTGTTTGTTCTCTGTACTTGCAGCGAGCAGAGAAGCTCTTGAAGACACGTACCTGCTTTCTCCACTACTGACGTATGTTTTGTACCAGTTGGTGTATTCCTCGTCTGGAGAGCAGGAGCAAAGGTTTTAGGACCTAAATTGCTTGATTTCCTTGGAAGAGATATGTAGAACACTGTGCTTTGCTGTTACTGTGTTGGTTTTCTCAAGACACAAGCCTTGTTAGTTGTATGTGTTTCCAGCGAGCAGAAAAGCTGTTGCAGACACTTTCTTGCCCCTTTTCCACAAGTGAAGTATATTTTGTACCAGTTGGTGTATTCCTTGTCTGCAGAGCAAGAGCAAAGGTTTTAGGATCTAAATTGCTTGTTTTCCATGGAAGAGCTATGTAGAACACTATGGTTTTCGGTTGCTGTGTTTGTTTTCTCAAGACACAAGCCCTGTTTGTTCTCTGTGTTTTCAGCAAGCAGAGAAGCTGCTGCAGACACTTTCTTGCTCCTTTTCCACTAGTGAAGTATATTTTGTACCAGTTGGTGTATTCCTCGTCTGCAGAGCAAGAGCAAAGGTTTTAGGATCTAAATTGCTTGTTTTCCATGGAAGAGCTCTGTAGAACACTATGCTTTGCTGTTGCTGTGTTGGTTTTCTCAAGACACAAGTCCTGTTGGTTGTCTGTGTTTGCAGCAAGCAGAGAAGCTGCTGCAGACACTTTCTTGCCCCTTTTCCACAAGTGAAGTATATTTTGTACCAGTTGGTGTATTCCTCGTCTGCAGAGCAAGAGCAAAGGTTTTAGGACTTAAATTGCTTGTTTTCCATGGAAGAGCTATGTAGAACACTATGCTTTGCTGTTGCTGTGTTGGTTTTCTAAAGACACAAGCCCTGTTGGTTGTCTGTGTTTGCAGCAAGCAGAGAAGCTGCTGCAGACACTTTCTTGCCCCTTTTCCACAAGTGAAGTATATTTTGTACCAGTTGGTGTTTTCCTCGTCTGCAGAGCAAGAGCAAAGGTTTTAGGTTCTAAATTGCTTGTTTTCCATGGAAGAGCTATGTAGAACACTATGGTTTTCGGTTGCTGTGTTGGTTTTCTCAAGACACAAGTCCTGTTGGTTGTCTGTGTTTGCAGCAAGCAGAGAAGCTGCTGCAGACACTTTCTTGCCCCTTTTCCACAAGTGAAGTATATTTTGTACCAGTTGGTGTATTCCTCGTCTGCAGAGCAAGAGCAAAGGTGTTAGGACCTAAACTGCTTGATTTCCATGGAAAAGCTCTGTAGAATACTATGGTTTTCGGTTGCTGTGTTTGTTTTCTCAAGACACAAGCCCTGTTTTTTCTCTGTGTTTTCAGCAAGCAGAGAAGCTGCTGCAGACACTTTCTTGCCCCTTTTCCACAAGTGAAGTATATTTTGTACCAGTTGGTGTATTCCTCGTCTGCAGAACAAGAGCAAAGGTGTTAGGACCTAAATTGCTTGATTTCCATGGAAGAGCTACGTAGAACATTATGCTTTGCTGTTGCTGTGTCATTTTTCTCAAGAAACAAACCCTGTTTGTTCTCTGTACTTGCAGCGAGCAGAGAAGCTCTTGAAGACACGTACCTGCTTTCTCCACTACTGACGTATATTTTGTACCAGTTAGTGTATTCCTCGTCTGCAGAGCAGGAGCAAAGGTTTTAGGACCTAAATTGCTTGATTTCCTTGGAAGAGATATGTAGAACACTGTGCTTTGCTGTTACTGTGTTGGTTTTCTCAAGACACAAGCTCTGTTGGTTGTCTGTGTTTGCAGCAAGCAGAGAAGCTCTTGAGGACACGTACCTGCTTTCTCCACTACTGACGTATATTTTGTACCAGTTTGTGTGTTCCTCGTCTGCAGAGCAAGAGCAAAGGTGTTAGGATCTAAATTGCTTGTTTTCCATGGAAGAGCTATGTAGAACACTATGCTTTGCTGTTGCTGTGTTGGTTTTCTCAAGACACAAGTCCTGTTGGTTGTCTGTGTTTTCAGCAAGCAGAGAAGCTGCTGCAGACACTTTCTTGCCCCTTTTCCACAAGTGAAGTATATTTTGTACCAGTTGGTGTATTCCTCGTCTGCAGAGCAAGAGCAAAGGTGTTAGGATCTAAATTGCTTGTTTTCCATGGAAGAGCTATGTAGAACACTATGCTTTGCTGTTGCTGTGTTGGTTTTCTCAAGACACAAGTCCTGTTGGTTGTCTGTGTTTTCAGCAAGCAGAGAAGCTGCTGCAGACACTTTCTTGCCTTTTTTCCACAAGTGAAGTATATTTTGTACCAGTTGGTGTGTTCCTCGTCTGCAGAGCAAGAGCAAAGGTTTTAGGATCTAAATTGCTTGTTTTCCATGGAAGAGCTATGTAGAACACTATGCTTTGCTGTTGCTGTGTTGGTTTTCTCAAGACACAAGTCCTGTTGGTTGTCTGTGTTTTCAGCAAGCAGAGAAGCTGCTGCAGACACTTTCTTGCCCCTTTTCCACTAGTGAAGTATATTTTGTACCAGTTGGTGTATTCCTCGTCTGCAGAGCAAGAGCAAATATGTTAGGACCTAAATTGCTTGATTTCCATGGAAGAGCTATTAAGAACGCAATGCTTTGCTGTTGCTGTGTCGGTTTTCTCAAGAAACAAACCCTGTTTTTTCTCTGTGCTTGCAGCAAGGAGAGAAGCTCTTGAAGACACGTACCTGCTTTCTCCAGTACTGACGTATATTTTGTACCAGTTGGTGTATTCCTCGTCTGGAGAGCAGGAGCAAAGGTTTTAGGACCTAAATTGCTTGATTTCCTTGGAAGAGATATGTAGAACACTGTGCTTTGCTATTGCTGTGTTGGTTTTCTCAAGACACAAGCCCTGTTGGTTGTCTGTGTTTGCAGCAAGCAGAAAAGCTCTTGAAGACACGTACCTGCTTTCTTCACTGCTGGCTTAAATTTTGCCCCAGTTGGTGTGTTCCTCGTCTGCAGAGCAAGAAGAAAAGCCGTTGTGGCCTAAATTGCTTGTTTTCCATGGAAGAGCTATGTAGAACACTATGCCCTGCTGTTACAGTATTGGTTTTCTCAAGACACAGGTCCTGCAGTTCTCTGTGTTTTCAGCGAGCAGAGAAGCTCTTGAAGACACGTACCTGCTTTCTCCACTACTGACATATAATTTGTACCAGTTGGTGTGTTCCTCGTCTGCAGAGCAAGAGCAAAGGTGTTAGGACATATATTGCTTGATTTCCATGGAAGAGCTATGTAGAACACTATGCTTTGCTGTTGCTGTGTTGCTTTTCTCAAGACACAAGTCTTGTTGGTTTTCTGTACTCGCAGCGAGCAGAAACGCTGCTGCAGACCCTTTCCTGCTTTCTCCACTAGTGCCTTACATGTTGTACCAGTTTGTGTATTCCTCGTCTGCAGAGCAAGATCAAAGGTTTTAGGACTTAAATTGGTTGATTTCATTGGAAGAGCTATGTAGAACACTATGCTTTGCTGTTGTTGTGTTGGTTTTCTCAAGACACAAGTCCTGTTGGTTGTCTGTGTTTGCAGCAAGCAGAGAAGCTGCTGCAGACACTTTCTTGCCCCTTTTCCACAAGTGAAGTATATTTTGTACCAGTTGGTGTATTCCTCGTCTGCAGAGCAAGAGCAAAGGTTTTAGGATCTAAATTGCTTGTTTTCCATGGAAGAGCTCTGTAGAACACTATGCTTTGCTGTTGCTGTTTTGGTTTTCTCAAGACACAAGTCCTGTTGGTTGTCTGTGTTTGCAGCAAGCAGAGAAGCTGCTGCAGACACTTTTTTGCCCCTTTTCCACAAGTGAAGTATATTTTGTACCAGTTGGTGTATTCCTCGTCTGCAGAGCAAGAGCAAAGGTGTTAGGACCTAAATTGCTTGATTTCCATGGAAGAGCTCTGTAGAACACTATGCTTTGCTGTTGCTGTGTCGGTTTTCTCAAGAAACAAACCCTGTTTGTTCTCTGTACTTGCAGCGAGCAGAGAAGCTCTTGAAGACACGTACCTGCTTTCTCCACTACTGACGTATGTTTTGTACCAGTTGGTGTATTCCTCGTCTGGAGAGCAGGAGCAAAGGTTTTAGGACCTAAATTGCTTGATTTCCTTGGAAGAGATATGTAGAACACTGTGCTTTGCTGTTACTGTGTTGGTTTTCTCAAGACACAAGCCTTGTTAGTTGTATGTGTTTCCAGCGAGCAGAAAAGCTGTTGCAGACACTTTCTTGCCCCTTTTCCACAAGTGAAGTATATTTTGTACCAGTTGGTGTATTCCTTGTCTGCAGAGCAAGAGCAAAGGTTTTAGGATCTAAATTGCTTGTTTTCCATGGAAGAGCTATGTAGAACACTATGGTTTTCGGTTGCTGTGTTTGTTTTCTCAAGACACAAGCCCTGTTTGTTCTCTGTGTTTTCAGCAAGCAGAGAAGCTGCTGCAGACACTTTCTTGCTCCTTTTCCACTAGTGAAGTATATTTTGTACCAGTTTGTGTATTCCTCGTCTGCAGAGCAAGAGCAAAGGTTTTAGGATCTAAATTGCTTGTTTTCCATGGAAGAGCTCTGTAGAACACTATGCTTTGCTGTTGCTGTGTTGGTTTTCTCAAGACACAAGTCCTGTTGGTTGTCTGTGTTTGCAGCAAGCAGAGAAGCTGCTGCAGACACTTTCTTGCCCCTTTTCCACAAGTGAAGTATATTTTGTACCAGTTGGTGTATTCCTCGTCTGCAGAGCAAGAGCAAAGGTTTTAGGACTTAAATTGCTTGTTTTCCATGGAAGAGCTATGTAGAACACTATGCTTTGCTGTTGCTGTGTTGGTTTTCTAAAGACACAAGCCCTGTTGGTTGTCTGTGTTTGCAGCAAGCAGAGAAGCTGCTGCAGACACTTTCTTGCCCCTTTTCCACAAGTGAAGTATATTTTGTACCAGTTGGTGTTTTCCTCGTCTGCAGAGCAAGAGCAAAGGTTTTAGGATCTAAATTGCTTGTTTTCCATGGAAGAGCTATGTAGAACACTATGGTTTTCGGTTGCTGTGTTGGTTTTCTCAAGACACAAGTCCTGTTGGTTGTCTGTGTTTGCAGCAAGCAGAGAAGCTGCTGCAGACACTTTCTTGCCCCTTTTCCACAAGTGAAGTATATTTTGTACCAGTTGGTGTATTCCTCGTCTGCAGAGCAAGAGCAAAGGTGTTAGGACCTAAACTGCTTGATTTCCATGGAAAAGCTCTGTAGAATACTATGGTTTTCGGTTGCTGTGTTTGTTTTCTCAAGACACAAGCCCTGTTTTTTCTCTGTGTTTTCAGCAAGCAGAGAAGCTGCTGCAGACACTTTCTTGCCCCTTTTCCACAAGTGAAGTATATTTTGTACCAGTTGGTGTATTCCTCGTCTGCAGAACAAGAGCAAAGGTGTTAGGACCTAAATTGCTTGATTTCCATGGAAGAGCTATGTAGAACATTATGCTTTGCTGTTGCTGTGTCATTTTTCTCAAGAAACAAACCCTGTTTGTTCTCTGTACTTGCAGCGAGCAGAGAAGCTCTTGAAGACACGTACCTGCTTTCTCCACTACTGACGTATATTTTGTACCAGTTAGTGTATTCCTCGTCTGCAGAGCAGGAGCAAAGGTTTTAGGACCTAAATTGCTTGATTTCCTTGGAAGAGATATGTAGAACACTGTGCTTTGCTGTTACTGTGTTGGTTTTCTCAAGACACAAGCCCTGTTGGTTGTCTGTGTTTGCAGCAAGCAGAGAAGCTCTTGAGGACACGTACCTGCTTTCTCCACTACTGACGTATATTTTGTACCAGTTTGTGTGTTCCTCGTCTGCAGAGCAAGAGCAAAGGTGTTAGGATCTAAATTGCTTGTTTTCCATGGAAGAGCTATGTAGAACACTATGCTTTGCTGTTGCTGTGTTGGTTTTCTCAAGACACAAGTCCTGTTGGTTGTCTGTGTTTTCAGCAAGCAGAGAAGCTGCTGCAGACACTTTCTTGCCCCTTTTCCACAAGTGAAGTATATTTTGTACCAGTTGGTGTATTCCTCGTCTGCAGAGCAAGAGCAAAGGTGTTAGGATCTAAATTGCTTGTTTTCCATGGAAGAGCTATGTAGAACACTATGCTTTGCTGTTGCTGTGTCGGTTTTCTCAAGAAACAAAACCTGTTTGTTCTCTGTACTTGCAGCGAGCAGAGAAGCTCTTGAAGACACGTACCCGCTTTCTCCACTACTGATATATTTTGTACCAGTTGGTGTATTCCTCGTCTGGAGAGCAGGAGCAAAGGTTTTAGGACCTAAATTGCTTGATTTCCCTGGAAGAGATATGTAGAACACTGTGCTTTGCTGTTACTGTGTTGGTTTTCTCAAGACACAAGCCTTGTTAGTTGTATGTGTTTCCAGCGAGCAGAAAAGCTGTTGCAGACACTTTCTTGCCCCTTTTCCACAAGTGAAGTATATTTTGTACCAGTTGGTGTATTCCTCGTCTGCAGAGCAAGAGCAAAGGTTTTAGGATCTAAATTGCTTGTTTTCCATGGAAGAGCTATGTAGAACACTATGGTTTTCGGTTGCTGTGTTTGTTTTCTCAAGACACAAGCCCTGTTTGTTCTCTGTGTTTTCAGCAAGCAGAGAAGCTGCTGCAGACACTTTCTTGCTCCTTTTCCACTAGTGAAGTATATTTTGTACCAGTTTGTGTATTCCTCGTCTGCAGAGCAAGAGCAAAGGTTTTAGGATCTAAATTGCTTGTTTTCCATGGAAGAGCTATGTAGAACACTATGCTTTGCTGTTGCTGTGTTGGTTTTCTCAAGACACAAACCCTGTTTGTTCCCTGTGTTTGCAGCAAGCAGAGAAGCTGCTGCAGACACTTTCTTGCCCCTTTTCCACAAGTGAAGTATATTTTGTACCAGTTGGTGTATTCCTCGTCTGCAGAGCAAGAGCAAAGGTTTTAGGATCTAAATTGCTTGTTTTCCATGGAAGAGCTATGTAGAACACTATGCTTTGCTGTTGCTGTGTTGGTTTTCTCAAGACACAAGTCCTGTTGGTTGTCTGTGTTTGCAGCAAGCAGAGAAGCTGCTGCAGACACTTTCTTGCCCCTTTTCCACAAGTGAAGTATATTTTGTACCAGTTGGTGTATTCCTCGTCTGCAGAGCAAGAGCAAAGGTTTTAGGATCTAAATTGCTTGTTTTCCATGGAAGAGCTATGTAGAACACTATGCTTTGCTGTTGCTGTGTTGGTTTTCTAAAGACACAAACCCTGTTTGTTCCCTGTGTTTTCAGCAAGCAGAGAAGCTGCTGCAGACACTTTCTTGCCCCTTTTCCACAAGTGAAGTATATTTTGTACCAGTTGGTGTATTCCTCGTCTGCAGAGCAAGAGCAAAGGTTTTAGGATCTAAATTGCTTGTTTTCCATGGAAGAGCTATGTAGAACACTATGCTTTGCTGTTGCTGTGTTGGTTTTCTAAAGACACAAACCCTGTTTGTTCCCTGTGTTTTCAGCAAGCAGAGAAGCTGCTGCAGACACTTTCTTGCCCCTTTTCCACTAGTGAAGTATATTTTGTACCAGTTGGTGTATTCCTTGTCTGCAGAGCAAGAGCAAAGGTTTTAGGATCTAAATTGCTTGTTTTCCATGGAAGAGCTATGTAGAACACTATGCTTTGCTGTTGCTGTGTTGGTTTTCTCAAGACACAAGTCCTGTTGGTTGTCTGTGTTTGCAGCAAGCAGAGAAGCTGCTGCAGACACTTTCTTGCCCCTTTTCCACAAGTGAAGTATATTTTGTACCAGTTGGTGTATTCCTCGTCTGCAGAGCAAGAGCAAAGGTTTTAGGACCTAAATTGCTTGATTTCCATGGAAGAGCTCTGTAGAACACTATGCTTTGCTGTTGCTGTGTCGGTTTTCTCAAGAAACAAAACCTGTTTGTTCTCTGTACTTGCAGCGAGCAGAGAAGCTCTTGAAGACACGTACCCGCTTTCTCCACTACTGACGTATATTTTGTACCAGTTGGTGTATTCCTCGTCTGGAGAGCAGGAGCAAAGGTTTTAGGACCTAAATTTCTTGATTTCCTTGGAAGAGATATGTAGAACACTGTGCTTTGCTGTTACTGTGTTTGTTTTCTCAAGACACAAGCCCTGTTAGTTGTATGTGTTTCCAGCGAGCAGAAAAGCTGTTGCAGACACTTTCTTGCCCCTTTTCCACAAGTGAAGTATATTTTGTACCAGTTGGTGTATTCCTCGTCTTCAGAGCAAGAGCAAAGGTTTTAGGACCTAAATTGCTTGTTTTCCATGGAAGAGCTATGTAGAACACTATGCTTTGTTGTTGCTGTGTTGGTTTTCTCAAGACACAAACCCTGTTTGTTCCCTGTGTTTTCAGCAAGCAGAGAAGCTGCTGCAGACACTTTCTTGCCCCTTTTCCACAAGTGAAGTATATTTTGTACCAGTTGGTGTATTCCTCGTCTGCAGAGCAAGAGCAAAGGTTTTAGGATCTAAATTGCTTGTTTTCCATGGAAGAGCTATGTAGAACACTACGCTTTGCTGTTGCTGTGTTGGTTTTCTAAAGACACAAACCCTGTTTGTTCCCTGTGTTTTCAGCAAGCAGAGAAGCTGCTGCAGACACTTTCTTGCCCCTTTTCCACAAGTGAAGTATATTTTGTACCAGTTGGTGTATTCCTCGTCTGCAGAGCAAGAGCAAAGGTTTTAGGATCTAAATTGCTTGTTTTCCATGGAAGAGCTCTGTAGAACACTATGCTTTGCTGTTGCTGTGTTGGTTTTCTAAAGACACAAACCCTGTTTGTTCCCTGTGTTTTCAGCAAGCAGAGAAGCTGCTGCAGACACTTTCTTGCCCCTTTTCCACAAGTGAAGTATATTTTGTACCAGTTGGTGTATTCCTCGTCTGCAGAGCAAGAGCAAAGGTTTTAGGATCTAAATTGCTTGTTTTCCATGGAAGAGCTATGTAGAACACTATGCTTTGCTGTTGCTGTGTTGGTTTTCTCAAGACACAAGTCCTGTTGGTTGTCTGTGTTTGCAGCAAGCAGAGAAGCTGCTGCAGACACTTTCTTGCCCCTTCTCCACAAGTGAAGTATATTTTGTACCAGTTGGTGTATTCCTCGTCTGCAGAGCAAGAGCAAAGGTGTTAGGACCTAAATTGCTTGATTTCCATGGAAGAGCTATGTAGAACACTATGCTTTGCTGTTGCTGTGTCGGTTTTCTCAAGAAACAAAACCTGTTTGTTCTCTGTACTTGCAGCGAGCAGAGAAGCTCTTGAAGACACGTACCCGCTTTCTCCACTACTGACATATATTTTGTACCAGTTGGTGTATTCCTCGTCTGGAGAGCAGGAGCAAAGGTGTTAGGACCTAAATTGCTTGATTTCCCTGGAAGAGATATGTAGAACACTGTGCTTTGCTGTTACTGTGTTGGTTTTCTCAAGACACAAGCCTTGTTAGTTGTATGTGTTTCCAGCGAGCAGAAAAGCTGTTGCAGACACTTTCTTGCCCCTTTTCCACAAGTGAAGTATATTTTGTACCAGTTGGTGTATTCCTCGTCTGCAGAGCAAGAGCAAAGGTTTTAGGATCTAAATTGCTTGTTTTCCATGGAAGAGCTATGTAGAACACTATGGTTTTCGGTTGCTGTGTTTGTTTTCTCAAGACACAAGCCCTGTTTGTTCTCTGTGTTTTCAGCAAGCAGAGAAGCTGCTGCAGACACTTTCTTGCTCCTTTTCCACTAGTGAAGTATATTTTGTACCAGTTGGTGTATTCCTCGTCTGCAGAGCAAGAGCAAAGGTTTTAGGATCTAAATTGCTTGTTTTCCATGGAAGAGCTATGTAGAACACTATGCTTTGCTGTTGCTGTGTTGGTTTTCTCAAGACACAAACCCTGTTTGTTCCCTGTGTTTTCAGCAAGCAGAGAAGCTGCTGCAGACACTTTCTTGCCCCTTTTCCACAAGTGAAGTATATTTTGTACCAGTTGGTGTATTCCTCTTCTGCAGAGCAAGAGCAAAGGTTTTAGGATCTAAATTGCTTGTTTTCCATGGAAGAGCTATGTAGAACACTATGCTTTGCTGTTGCTGTGTTGGTTTTCTCAAGACACAAGTCCTGTTGGTTGTCTGTGTTTGCAGCAAGCAGAGAAGCTGCTGCAGACACTTTCTTGCCCCTTTTCCACAAGTGAAGTATATTTTGTACCAGTTGGTGTATTCCTCGTCTGCAGAGCAAGAGCAAAGGTTTTAGGACCTAAATTGCTTGATTTCCATGGAAGAGCTCTGTAGAACACTATGCTTTGCTGTTGCTGTGTCGGTTTTCTCAAGAAACAAAACCTGTTTGTTCTCTGTACTTGCAGCGAGCAGAGAAGCTCTTGAAGACACGTACCCGCTTTCTCCACTACTGACGTATATTTTGTACCAGTTGGTGTATTCCTCGTCTGGAGAGCAGGAGCAAAGGTTTTAGGACCTAAATTGCTTGATTTCCTTGGAAGAGATATGTAGAACACTGTGCTTTGCTGTTACTGTGTTTGTTTTCTCAAGACACAAGCCCTGTTAGTTGTATGTGTTTCCAGCGAGCAGAAAAGCTGTTGCAGACACTTTCTTGCCCCTTTTCCACAAGTGAAGTATATTTTGTACCAGTTGGTGTATTCCTCGTCTGCAGAGCAAGAGCAAAGGTTTTAGGATCTAAATTGCTTGTTTTCCATGGAAGAGCTATGTAGAACACTATGCTTTGTTGTTGCTGTGTTGGTTTTCTAAAGACACAAACCCTGTTTGTTCCCTGTGTTTTCAGCAAGCAGAGAAGCTGCTGCAGACACTTTCTTGCCCCTTTTCCACAAGTGAAGTATATTTTGTACCAGTTGGTGTATTCCTTGTCTGCAGAGCAAGAGCAAAGGTTTTAGGATCTAAATTGCTTGTTTTCCATGGAAGAGCTATGTAGAACACTATGCTTTGCTGTTGCTGTGTTGGTTTTCTAAAGACACAAACCCTGTTTGTTCCCTGTGTTTTCAGCAAGCAGAGAAGCTGCTGCAGACACTTTCTTGCCCCTTTTCCACAAGTGAAGTATATTTTGTACCAGTTTGTGTATTCCTCGTCTGCAGAGCAAGAGCAAAGGTTTTAGGATCTAAATTGCTTGTTTTCCATGGAAGAGCTCTGTAGAACACTATGCTTTGCTGTTGCTGTGTTGGTTTTCTCAAGACACAAGTCCTGTTGGTTGTCTGTGTTTTCAGCAAGCAGAGAAGCTGCTGCAGACACTTTCTTGCCCCTTTTCCACAAGTGAAATATATTTTGTACCAGTTGGTGTATTCCTCGTCTGCAGAGCAAGAGCAAAGGTGTTAGGACCTAAATTGCTTGATTTCCATGGAAGAGCTCTGTAGAACACTATGCTTTGCTGTTGCTGTGTCGGTTTTCTCAAGAAACAAACCCTGTTTGTTCTCTGTACTTGCAGCGAGCAGAGAAGCTCTTGAAGACACGTACCTGCTTTCTCCACTACTGACGTATATTTTGTACCAGTTGGTGTATTCCTCGTCTAGAGAGCAGGAGCAAAGGTTTTAGGACCTAAATTGCTTGATTTCCTTGGAAGAGATATGTAGAACACTGTGCTTTGCTGTTACTGTGTTGGTTTTCTCAAGACACAAGCCTTGTTAGTTGTATGTGTTTCCAGCGAGCAGAAAAGCTGCTGCAGACACTTTCTTGCCCCTTTTCCACAAGTGAAGTATATTTTGTACCAGTTGGTGTATTCCTCGTCTGCAGAGCAAGAGCAAAGGTTTTAGGATCTAAATTGCTTGTTTTCCATGGAAGAGCTATGTAGAACACTATGGTTTTCGGTTGCTGTGTTTGTTTTCTCAAGACACAAGCCCTGTTTGTTCTCTGTGTTTTCAGCAAGCAGAGAAGCTGCTGCAGACACTTTCTTGCTCCTTTTCCACTAGTGAAGTATATTTTGTACCAGTTTGTGTATTCCTCGTCTGCAGAGCAAGAGCAAAGGTTTTAGGATCTAAATTGCTTGTTTTCCATGGAAGAGCTATGTAGAACACTATGCTTTGCTGTTGCTGTGTTGGTTTTCTAAAGACACAAACCCTGTTTGTTCCCTGTGTTTTCAGCAAGCAGAGAAGCTGCTGCAGACACTTTCTTGCCCCTTTTCCACTAGTGAAGTATATTTTGTACCAGTTGGTGTATTCCTCATCTGCAGAGCAAGAGCAAAGGTTTTAGGATCTAAATTGCTTGTTTTCCATGGAAGAGCTATGTAGAACACTATGCTTTGCTGTTGCTGTGTTGGTTTTCTAAAGACACAAACCCTGTTTGTTCCCTGTGTTTTCAGCAAGCAGAGAAGCTGCTGCAGACACTTTCTTGCCCCTTTTCCACAAGTGAAGTATATTTTGTACCAGTTGGTGTATTCCTCGTCTGCAGAGCAAGAGCAAAGGTTTTAGGATCTAAATTGCTTGTTTTCCATGGAAGAGCTATGTAGAACACTATGCTTTGCTGTTGCTGTGTTGGTTTTCTCAAGACACAAACCCTGTTTGTTCCCTGTGTTTTCAGCAAGCAGAGAAGCTGCTGCAGACACTTTCTTGCCCCTTTTCCACAAGTGAAGTATATTTTGTACCAGTTGGTGTATTCCTCGTCTGCAGAGCAAGAGCAAAGGTTTTAGGATCTAAATTGCTTGTTTTCCATGGAAGAGCTATGTAGAACACTATGCTTTGCTGTTGCTGTGTTGGTTTTCTCAAGACACAAGTCCTGTTGGTTGTCTGTGTTTTCAGCAAGCAGAGAAGCTGCTGCAGACACTTTCTTGCCCCTTTTCCACAAGTGAAGTATATTTTGTACCAGTTGGTGTATTCCTCGTCTGCAGAGCAAGAGCAAAGGTTTTAGGATCTAAATTGCTTGTTTTCCATGGAAGAGCTATGTAGAACACTATGCTTTGCTGTTGCTGTGTTGGTTTTCTAAAGACACAAACCCTGTTTGTTCCCTGTGTTTTCAGCAAGCAGAGAAGCTGCTGCAGACACTTTCTTGCCCCTTTTCCACAAGTGAAGTATATTTTGTACCAGTTGGTGTATTCCTCGTCTGCAGAGCAAGAGCAAAGGTTTTAGGACCTAAATTGCTTGATTTCCATGGAAGAGCTCTGTAGAACACTATGCTTTGCTGTTGCTGTGTTGGTTTTCTCAAGACACAAGTCCTGTTGGTTGTCTGTGTTTGCAGCAAGCAGAGAAGCTGCTGCAGACACTTTCTTGCCCCTTTTCCACAAGTGAAATATATTTTGTACCAGTTGGTGTATTCCTCGTCTGCAGAGCAAGAGCAAAGGTGTTAGGACCTAAATTGCTTGATTTCCATGGAAGAGCTATTAAGAACACTATGCTTTGCTGTTGCTGTGTCGGTTTTCTCAAGAAACAAACCCTGTTTGTTCTCTGTACTTGCAGCGAGCAGAGAAGCTCTTGAAGACACGTACCCGCTTTCTCCACTACTGACGTATGTTTTGTACCAGTTGGTGTATTCCTCGTCTGGAGAGCAGGAGCAAAGGTTTTAGGACCTAAATTGCTTGATTTCCTTGGAAGAGATATGTAGAACACTGTGCTTTGCTGTTACTGTGTTGGTTTTCTCAAGACACAAGCCTTGTTAGTTGTATGTGTTTCCAGCGAGCAGAAAAGCTGTTGCAGACACTTTCTTGCCCCTTTTCCACAAGTGAAGTATATTTTGTACCAGTTGGTGTATTCCTCGTCTGCAGAGCAAGAGCAAAGGTTTTAGGATCTAATTTGCTTGATTTCCATGGAAGAGCTATGTAGAACACTATGGTTTTCGGTTGCTGTGTTTGTTTTCTCAAGACACAAGCCCTGTTTTTTCTCTGTGTTTTCAGCAAGCAGAGAAGCTGCTGCAGACACTTTCTTGCTCCTTTTCCACTAGTGAAGTATATTTTGTACCAGTTTGTGTATTCCTCGTCTGCAGAGCAAGAGCAAAGGTTTTAGGATCTAAATTGCTTGTTTTCCATGGAAGAGCTATGTAGAACACTATGCTTTGCTGTTGCTGTGTTGGTTTTCTCAAGACACAAACCCTGTTTGTTCCCTGTGTTTTCAGCAAGCAGAGAAGCTGCTGCAGACACTTTCTTGCCCCTTTTCCACAAGTGAAGTATATTTTGTACCAGTTGGTGTATTCCTCGTCTGCAGAGCAAGAGCAAAGGTTTTAGGATCTAAATTGCTTGTTTTCCATGGAAGAGCTATGTAGAACACTATGCTTTGCTGTTGCTGTGTTGGTTTTCTCAAGACACAAGTCCTGTTTGTTCCCTGTGTTTTCAGCAAGCAGAGAAGCTGCTGCAGACACTTTCTTGCCCCTTTTCCACAAGAGAAGTATATTTTGTACCAGTTGGTGTATTCCTCGTCTGCAGAGCAAGAGCAAAGGTTTTAGGATCTAAATTGCTTGTTTTCCATGGAAGAGCTATGTAGAACACTATGCTTTGCTGTTGCTGTGTTGGTTTTCTCAAGACACAAACCCTGTTTGTTCCCTGTGTTTTCAGCAAGCAGAGAAGCTGCTGCAGACACTTTCTTGCCCCTTTTCCACAAGTGAAGTATATTTTGTACCAGTTGGTGTATTCCTCGTCTGCAGAGCAAGAGCAAAGGTTTTAGGATCTAAATTGCTTGTTTTCCATGGAAGAGCTCTGTAGAACACTATGCTTTGCTGTTGCTGTTTTGGTTTTCTCAAGACACAAGTCCTGTTGGTTGTCTGTGTTTGCAGCAAGCAGAGAAGCTGCTGCAGACACTTTTTTGCCCCTTTTCCACAAGTGAAGTATATTTTGTACCAGTTGGTGTATTCCTCGTCTGCAGAGCAAGAGCAAAGGTGTTAGGACCTAAATTGCTTGATTTCCATGGAAGAGCTCTGTAGAACACTATGCTTTGCTGTTGCTGTGTCGGTTTTCTCAAGAAACAAACCCTGTTTGTTCTCTGTACTTGCAGCGAGCAGAGAAGCTCTTGAAGACACGTACCTGCTTTCTCCACTACTGACGTATGTTTTGTACCAGTTGGTGTATTCCTCGTCTGGAGAGCAGGAGCAAAGGTTTTAGGACCTAAATTGCTTGATTTCCTTGGAAGAGATATGTAGAACACTGTGCTTTGCTGTTACTGTGTTGGTTTTCTCAAGACACAAGCCTTGTTAGTTGTATGTGTTTCCAGCGAGCAGAAAAGCTGTTGCAGACACTTTCTTGCCCCTTTTCCACAAGTGAAGTATATTTTGTACCAGTTGGTGTATTCCTCGTCTGCAGAGCAAGAGCAAAGGTTTTAGGATCTAATTTGCTTGATTTCCATGGAAGAGCTATGTAGAACACTATGGTTTTCGGTTGCTGTGTTTGTTTTCTCAAGACACAAGCCCTGTTTTTTCTCTGTGTTTTCAGCAAGCAGAGAAGCTGCTGCAGACACTTTCTTGCTCCTTTTCCACTAGTGAAGTATATTTTGTACCAGTTTGTGTATTCCTCGTCTGCAGAGCAAGAGCAAAGGTTTTAGGATCTAAATTGCTTGTTTTCCATGGAAGAGCTATGTAGAACACTATGCTTTGCTGTTGCTGTGTTGGTTTTCTCAAGACACAAACCCTGTTTGTTCCCTGTGTTTTCAGCAAGCAGAGAAGCTGCTGCAGACACTTTCTTGCCCCTTTTCCACAAGTGAAGTATATTTTGTACCAGTTGGTGTATTCCTCGTCTGCAGAGCAAGAGCAAAGGTTTTAGGATCTAAATTGCTTGTTTTCCATGGAAGAGCTATGTAGAACACTATGCTTTGCTGTTGCTGTGTTGGTTTTCTCAAGACACAAGTCCTGTTTGTTCCCTGTGTTTTCAGCAAGCAGAGAAGCTGCTGCAGACACTTTCTTGCCCCTTTTCCACAAGAGAAGTATATTTTGTACCAGTTGGTGTATTCCTCGTCTGCAGAGCAAGAGCAAAGGTTTTAGGATCTAAATTGCTTGTTTTCCATGGAAGAGCTATGTAGAACACTATGCTTTGCTGTTGCTGTGTTGGTTTTCTCAAGACACAAACCCTGTTTGTTCCCTGTGTTTTCAGCAAGCAGAGAAGCTGCTGCAGACACTTTCTTGCCCCTTTTCCACAAGTGAAGTATATTTTGTACCAGTTGGTGTATTCCTCGTCTGCAGAGCAAGAGCAAAGGTTTTAGGATCTAAATTGCTTGTTTTCCATGGAAGAGCTCTGTAGAACACTATGCTTTGCTGTTGCTGTTTTGGTTTTCTCAAGACACAAGTCCTGTTGGTTGTCTGTGTTTGCAGCAAGCAGAGAAGCTGCTGCAGACACTTTTTTGCCCCTTTTCCACAAGTGAAGTATATTTTGTACCAGTTGGTGTATTCCTCGTCTGCAGAGCAAGAGCAAAGGTGTTAGGACCTAAATTGCTTGATTTCCATGGAAGAGCTCTGTAGAACACTATGCTTTGCTGTTGCTGTGTCGGTTTTCTCAAGAAACAAACCCTGTTTGTTCTCTGTACTTGCAGCGAGCAGAGAAGCTCTTGAAGACACGTACCTGCTTTCTCCACTACTGACGTATGTTTTGTACCAGTTGGTGTATTCCTCGTCTGGAGAGCAGGAGCAAAGGTTTTAGGACCTAAATTGCTTGATTTCCTTGGAAGAGATATGTAGAACACTGTGCTTTGCTGTTACTGTGTTGGTTTTCTCAAGACACAAGCCTTGTTAGTTGTATGTGTTTCCAGCGAGCAGAAAAGCTGTTGCAGACACTTTCTTGCCCCTTTTCCACTAGTGAAGTATATTTTGTACCAGTTGGTGTATTCCTTGTCTGCAGAGCAAGAGCAAAGGTTTTAGGATCTAAATTGCTTGTTTTCCATGGAAGAGCTATGTAGAACACTATGGTTTTCGGTTGCTGTGTTTGTTTTCTCAAGACACAAGCCCTGTTTGTTCTCTGTGTTTTCAGCAAGCAGAGAAGCTGCTGCAGACACTTTCTTGCTCCTTTTCCACTAGTGAAGTATATTTTGTACCAGTTGGTGTATTCCTCGTCTGCAGAGCAAGAGCAAAGGTTTTAGGATCTAAATTGCTTGTTTTCCATGGAAGAGCTCTGTAGAACACTATGCTTTGCTGTTGCTGTGTTGGTTTTCTCAAGACACAAGTCCTGTTGGTTGTCTGTGTTTGCAGCAAGCAGAGAAGCTGCTGCAGACACTTTCTTGCCCCTTTTCCACAAGTGAAGTATATTTTGTACCAGTTGGTGTATTCCTCGTCTGCAGAGCAAGAGCAAAGGTTTTAGGACTTAAATTGCTTGTTTTCCATGGAAGAGCTATGTAGAACACTATGCTTTGCTGTTGCTGTGTTGGTTTTCTAAAGACACAAGCCCTGTTGGTTGTCTGTGTTTGCAGCAAGCAGAGAAGCTGCTGCAGACACTTTCTTGCCCCTTTTCCACAAGTGAAGTATATTTTGTACCAGTTGGTGTTTTCCTCGTCTGCAGAGCAAGAGCAAAGGTTTTAGGTTCTAAATTGCTTGTTTTCCATGGAAGAGCTATGTAGAACACTATGGTTTTCGGTTGCTGTGTTGGTTTTCTCAAGACACAAGTCCTGTTGGTTGTCTGTGTTTGCAGCAAGCAGAGAAGCTGCTGCAGACACTTTCTTGCCCCTTTTCCACAAGTGAAGTATATTTTGTACCAGTTGGTGTATTCCTCGTCTGCAGAGCAAGAGCAAAGGTGTTAGGACCTAAACTGCTTGATTTCCATGGAAAAGCTCTGTAGAATACTATGGTTTTCGGTTGCTGTGTTTGTTTTCTCAAGACACAAGCCCTGTTTTTTCTCTGTGTTTTCAGCAAGCAGAGAAGCTGCTGCAGACACTTTCTTGCCCCTTTTCCACAAGTGAAGTATATTTTGTACCAGTTGGTGTATTCCTCGTCTGCAGAACAAGAGCAAAGGTGTTAGGACCTAAATTGCTTGATTTCCATGGAAGAGCTACGTAGAACATTATGCTTTGCTGTTGCTGTGTCATTTTTTCTCAAGAAACAAACCCTGTTTGTTCTCTGTACTTGCAGCGAGCAGAGAATCTCTTGAAGACACGTACCTGCTTTCTCCACTACTGACGTATATTTTGTACCAGTTAGTGTATTCCTCGTCTGCAGAGCAGGAGCAAAGGTTTTAGGACCTAAATTGCTTGATTTCCTTGGAAGAGATATGTAGAACACTGTGCTTTGCTGTTACTGTGTGGTTTTCTCAAGACACAAGCCCTGTTGGTTGTCTGTGTTTGCAGCAAGCAGAGAAGCTCTTGAGGACACGTACCTGCTTTCTCCACTACTGACGTATATTTTGTACCAGTTTGTGTGTTCCTCGTCTGCAGAGCAAGAGCAAAGGTGTTAGGATCTAAATTGCTTGTTTTCCATGGAAGAGCTATGTAGAACACTATGCTTTGCTGTTGCTGTGTTGGTTTTCTCAAGACACAAGTCCTGTTGGTTGTCTGTGTTTTCAGCAAGCAGAGAAGCTGCTGCAGACACTTTCTTGCCCCTTTTCCACAAGTGAAGTATATTTTGTACCAGTTGGTGTATTCCTCGTCTGCAGAGCAAGAGCAAAGGTGTTAGGATCTAAATTGCTTGTTTTCCATGGAAGAGCTATGTAGAACACTATGCTTTGCTGTTGCTGTGTTGGTTTTCTCAAGACACAAGTCCTGTTGGTTGTCTGTGTTTTCAGCAAGCAGAGAAGCTGCTGCAGACACTTTCTTGCCCCTTTTCCACAAGTGAAGTATATTTTGTACCAGTTGGTGTGTTCCTCGTCTGCAGAGCAAGAGCAAAGGTTTTAGGATCTAAATTGCTTGTTTTCCATGGAAGAGCTATGTAGAACACTATGCTTTGCTGTTGCTGTGTTGGTTTTCTCAAGACACAAGTCCTGTTGGTTGTCTGTGTTTTCAGCAAGCAGAGAAGCTGCTGCAGACACTTTCTTGCCCCTTTTCCACTAGTGAAGTATATTTTGTACCAGTTGGTGTATTCCTCGTCTGCAGAGCAAGAGCAAATATGTTAGACCTAAATTGCTTGATTTCCATGGAAGAGCTATTAAGAACGCAATGCTTTGCTGTTGCTGTGTCGGTTTTCTCAAGAAACAAACCCTGTTTTTTCTCTGTGCTTGCAGCAAGGAGAGAAGCTCTTGAAGACACGTACCTGCTTTCTCCAGTACTGACGTATATTTTGTACCAGTTGGTGTATTCCTCGTCTGGAGAGCAGGAGCAAAGGTTTTAGGACCTAAATTGCTTGATTTCCTTGGAAGAGATATGTAGAACACTGTGCTTTGCTGTTGCTGTGTTGGTTTTCTCAAGACACAAGCCCTGTTGGTTGTCTGTGTTTGCAGCAAGCAGAAAAGCTCTTGAAGACACGTACCTGCTTTCTTCACTGCTGGCTTAAATTTTGCCCCAGTTGGTGTGTTCCTCGTCTGCAGAGCAAGAAGAAAAGCCGTTGTGGCCTAAATTGCTTGTTTTCCATGGGAAGAGCTATGTAGAACACTATGCCCTGCTGTTACAGTATTGGTTTTCTCAAGACACAGGTCCTGCAGTTCTCTGTGTTTTCAGCGAGCAGAGAAGCTCTTGAAGACACGTACCTGCTTTCTCCACTACTGACATATAATTTGTACCAGTTGGTGTGTTCCTCGTCTGCAGAGCAAGAGCAAAGGTGTTAGGACATATATTGCTTGATTTCCATGGAAGAGCTATGTAGAACACTATGCTTTGCTGTTGCTGTGTTGCTTTTCTCAAGACACAAGTCTTGTTGGTTTTCTGTACTCGCAGCGAGCAGAAACGCTGCTGCAGACCCTTTCCTGCTTTCTCCACTAGTGCCTTACATGTTGTACCAGTTTGTGTATTCCTCGTCTGCAGAGCAAGATCAAAGGTTTTAGGACTTAAATTGGTTGATTTCATTGGAAGAGCTATGTAGAACACTATGCTTTGCTGTTGTTGTGTTGGTTTTCTCAAGACACAAGTCCTGTTGGTTGTCTGTGTTTGCAGCAAGCAGAGAAGCTGCTGCAGACACTTTCTTGCCCCTTTTCCACAAGGTGAAGTATATTTTGTACCAGTTGGTGTATTCCTCGTCTGCAGAGCAAGAGCAAATATGTTAGGACCTAAATTGCTTGATTTCCATGGAAGAGCTATATAGAATACTATGCTTTGCTGTTGCTGTGTCGGTTTTCTCAAGAAAGAAATCCTGTTGGTTCTCTGTACTTGCAGCCAGCAGAGAACCTCTTGAAGACACGTACCTGCTTTCTCCACTACTGACGTATATTTTGTACCAGTGGTGTATTCCTCGTCTGCAGAGCAGGAGCAAAGGTTTTAGGACCTAAATTGCTTGATTTCCTTGGAAGAGATATGTAGAACACTGTGCTTTGCTGTTACTGTGTTGGTTTTCTCAAGACACAAGCTCTGTTGGTTGTCTGTGTTTGCAGCAAGCAGAGAAGCTCTTGAGGACACGTACCTGCTTTCTCCACGACTGACGTATATTTTGTACCAGTTTGTGTGTTTCCTCGTCTGCAGAGCAAGAGCAAAGGTTTTAGGACTTAAATTGCTTGATTTCCATGGAAGAGCTATGTAGAACACTATGCTTTGCTGTTGCTGTGTTGCTTTTCTCAAGACACAAGCCCTGTTGGTTGTCTGTGTTTCCAGCGAGCAGAAAAGCTGCTGCAGACATTTTCTTGCTCCTTTTCCACAAGTGAAGTATATTTTGTACCAGTGTGTGTATTCCTCGTCTGCAGAGCAAGAGCAAAGGTGTTTGGATCTAAATTGCTTGTTTTCCATGGAAGAGCTATGTAGAACACTATGCTTTGCTGTTGCTGTGTTGGTTTTCTCAAGACACAAGTCCTGTTGGTTGTCTGTGTTTTCAGCAAGCAGAGAAGCTGCTGCAGACACTTTCTTGCCCCTTTTCCACAAGTGAAGTATATTTTGTACCAGTTGGTGTGTTCCTCGTCTGCAGAGCAAGAGCAAAGGTTTTAGGATCTAAATTGCTTGTTTTCCATGGAAGAGCTATGTAGAACACTATGCTTTGCTGTTGCTGTGTTGGTTTTCTCAAGACACAAGTCCTGTTGGTTGTCTGTGTTTTCAGCAAGCAGAGAAGCTGCTGCAGACACTTTCTTGCCCCTTTTCCACTAGTGAAGTATATTTTGTACCAGTTGGTGTATTCCTCGTCTGCAGAGCAAGAGCAAATATGTTAGGACCTAAATTGCTTGATTTCCATGGAAGAGCTATAAGAACGCAATGCTTTGCTGTTGCTGTGTCGGTTTTCTCAAGAAACAAACCCTGTTTTTTCTCTGTGCTTGCAGCAAGTAGAGAAGCTCTTGAAGACACGTACCTGCTTTCTCCAGTACTGACGTATATTTTGTACCAGTTGGTGTATTCCTCGTCTGGAGAGCAGGAGCAAAGGTTTTTAGGACCTAAATTGCTTGATTTCCTTGGAAGAGATACGTAGAACACTGTGCTTTGCTGTTGCTGTGTTGGTTTTCTCAAGGACACAAGCCCTGTTGGTTCTCTGTGTTTGCAGCAAGCAGAAAAGCTCTTGAAGGACACGTACCTGCTTTCTTCACTGCTGGCTTAAATTTTGCCCAGTTGGTGTGTTCCTCGTCTGCAGAGCAAGAAGAAAAGCCGTTGTGGCCTAAATTGCTTGTTTTCCATGGAAGAGCTATGTAGAACACTATGCCCTGCTGTTACAGTATTGGTTTTCTCAAGACACAGGTCCTGTAGTTCTCTGTGTTTTCAGCGAGCAGAGAAGCTTTTGAAGACATGTACCTGCTTTCTCCACTACTGACATATATTTTGTACCAGTTGGTGTGTTCCTCGTCTGCAGAGCAAGAGCAAAGGTGTTAGGACATATATTGCTTGATTTCCATGGAAGAGCTATGTAGAACACTATGCTTTGCTGTTGCTGTGTTGTTTTTCTCAAGACACAAGTCTTGTTGGTTTTCTGTACTCGCAGCGAGCAGAAACGCTGCAGGAGACCCTTTCCTGCTTTCTCCACTAGTGCCTTACATGTTGTACCAGTTTGTGTATTCCTCGTCTGCAGAGCAAGATCAAAGGTTTTAGGACTTAAATTGGTTGATTTCATTGGAAGAGCTATTAAGAACACTATGCTTTGCTGTTGCTGTGTTGGTTTTCTCAAGACACAAGTCCTGTTGGTTGTCTGTGTTTGCAGCAAGCAGAGAAGCTGCTGCAGACACTTTCTTGCCCCTTTTCACTAGTGAAGTATATTTTGTACCAGTTGGTGTATTCCTCGTCTGCAGAGCAAGAGCAAATATGTTAGGACCTAAATTGCTTGATTTCCATGGAAGAGCTATATAGAACACTATGCTTTGCTGTTGCTTGTGTCGGTTTTCTCAAGAAAGAAATCCTGTTGGTTCTCTGTACTTGCAGCGAGCAGAGAAGCTCTTGAAGACACGTACCTGCTTTCTCCACTACTGACGTATATTTTGTACCAGTTGGTGTATTCCTCGTCTGCAGAGCAGGAGCAAAGGTTTTAGGACCTAAATTGCTTGATTTCCTTTGAAGAGATATGTAGAACACTGTGCTTTGCTGTTACTGTGTTGGTTTTCTCAAGACACAAGTCCTGTTGGTTGTCTGTGTTTGCAGCAAGCAGAGAAGCTCTTGAGGACACGTACCTGCTTTCTCCACTACTGACGTATATTTTGTACCAGTTGGTGTGTTCCTCGTCTGCAGAGGAAGATCAAAGGTTTTAGGTTCTAAATTGCTTGTTTTCCATGGAAGAGCTATGTAGAACACTATGCTTTGCTGTTGCTGTGTCGGTTTTCTCAAGAAACAAATCCTGTTTGTTCTCTGTGCTTGCAGCTAGCAGAGAAGCTCTGGAAGACACGTACCTGCTTTCTCCACTACTGACGTATATTTTGTACCAGTTGGTGTGTTCCTCGTCCTAAGCAAGAGCAAATGTGTTAGGACCTAAATTGCTTGTTTTCCATGGAAGAGCTCTGTAGAACACTATGCTTTGCTGTTGC
Source organism: Prinia subflava (assembly GCF_021018805.1). Taxonomy (NCBI): domain Eukaryota; kingdom Metazoa; phylum Chordata; class Aves; order Passeriformes; family Cisticolidae; genus Prinia; species Prinia subflava. The sequence goes on along the minus strand of NW_026960645.1, from coordinate 4,350 downwards.
TGTGTTGGTTTTCTCAAGACACAAGTCCTGTTGGTTGTCTGTGTTTGCAGCAAGCAGAGAAGCTGCTGCAGACACTTTCTTGCCCCTTTTCCACAAGTGAAGTATATTTTGTACCAGTTGGTGTATTCCTCGTCTGCAGAGCAAGAGCAAATATGTTAGGACCTAAATTGCTTGATTTCCATGGAAGAGCTATGTAGAACACTATGCTTTGCTGTTGCTGTGTCGGTTTTCTCAAAAAACAAACCTGTTTGTTCTCTGTACTTGCAGCGAGCAGAGAAGCTCTTGAAGACACGTACCTGCTTTCTCCACTACTGACGTATATTTTGTCTATAGAGCAGAACCAAAGCTGGTGTTGCCTAGATGACTAAGTCTCCATGAAAGTGGTCTGTAACATCAAGCTTTGCTTTTCAGCTTGAACACTGAAGTCTGCATTTGGTTTCAATGTGTTACTTTCTGGAGTTGATCAAATCACAGTTCTTGTCTGTTTGTTTGTGTTCCCAGGAAAGAGAGAAGCTGCTGCAGACAGGTTTTTTGCCTTAGCCACTACTGGCTTCTACACTGCACCGGTTGGTGTCTTTCATGTCCTTAGAAGAAGAACCAAAGCTGTTACTGCCTAATTTGCTTAATTTCCATGAAAGAGCTCTGTAACACAAAGCTTGGCTTTTCCGAGTGAACAGTGATCTCTGCTTTTGGTTTCTATGTCGTGCTTTCTGGAGTTGATCAAAACACAATTCTTGTCTGTTTGGTTGTGTTCCCAGGAAGCAGAGAAGCTGCTGCAGACACTTACTTGCCTTTTGCAGTACCGGTTGACACTTTGCACATGGATGTGTTTTCCTTGTCACCACACCAAGAAGAAAGGTGATTCCTTCCTATTTGGCTTGATTTCCATGAAAGAGCCATGTAACAGAAAACTTTCCTTTGACACTCTACCGCTTGATGTTTCTCATGTCTATAGAGCAGAACCAAAGCTGGTATTGCCTAGATGACTAAGTCTCCATGAAAGTGCTCTGTAACATCAAGCTTTGCTTTTCAGCTTGAACACTGAAGTCTGCATTTGGTTACAATGTGTTACTTTCTGGAGTTGATCAAATCACAGTTCTTGTCTGTTTGTTTGTGTTCCCAGGAAAGAGAGAAGCTGCTGCAGACAGTTTTTTGCCTTAGCCACTACTGGCTTATACACTGCACCGGTTTGTAGTCGTGCATTTCTGTACTCGAGCAGGTGTTTCCATATAAGGAAGTGAAGCTAGAATTTTTTATAGCCTGCTTGCTGTAATTGGCTTGTTCTAAGGACAGACACAGTGATAGGACTTTAGAAGTGCACCTTAAAGTCTAGTGTCTATCTCATTGGGCCAAGAGCCAAAAAAGCCCACCTAGACTATTGAGTACTAAAGGGCTTGCATAAGGGTACACGAGGCTTTTTGGGAGTGCCTTAGCCTGTGTAGCTGTGCTTGGTACACTGTGCTCGGCTTATCTCTTTTCATTTTGTAACGTTTATTATTTTTCTTGTTATTAAAACTTTTATTTTACAAAGCATATCCTGGGAAGCCGTCTCGCTATTTTATTAAGCCATTTCTCCGCTGGCTGGACCCTCGGAGTTATCGGGAGAAATCCCGATAAATGGCGCCCGAACAGGGACATGACATTAAAGTAACTAAATCGAAGTTTGCTAACAAGCCCTCACGTTCAACTAAACCATTTTACTCTTATTTCATTTTTTTAAAAGCAAGCTCATAGTAGTTTTTTTAGTCGTGAAAATAAAACCACATTTTTAGGTCAAAAAGGCTAAGAGAGAGCCTTTTGACTGAATTCCTATACCAGTGAGAAAAAGTCTTTACCAAACACCAATTCTAGTACAAAGTAGATTACTTTTTAAAAAAGAAAAACTACAATCTAACAAAACTAAAAGCAGAACAGCTAATCACCGAGTAACCTGAAAAAGTCAGAGACAACCAAGAGCTACCGAAAAATCACAAGAGCCATTCTAGTAAGTAACAATAAAAACCCAGCAATCCGTAAAACAACAAAACACCTTTTGTTATTTTAATTATAAACTAACTATTCAAAACTATAAGTTTGAAAAGAAAAAACTTAAAAAACTTGTAAAATAAGTCTATAAAAAGTATCCAGACACTAATACAACTAAAACAGTAACAGTAAAATTTTAAAACAAAATAAGATTGAAGTTGTATAATTCAAAAAAAAATCTGTATTAAAATTAAGACCCATCTTTAAAACTGTGTTAAACTTTGTAACAAAAGAAAGTAAAAGGCTCAGCAGTGAAAAAACACTTGAAACTGCAGAAAGAGAAACCTTGGGAAAAGCCTCTAAAAGCAACGATAAAAAAGGAGCCCAGAAAGTAAAATGCAAAAAGGCTCCTGCTCACCTTAGACATGAAGATAAAAATCCAAGTTCTGATGCCCCAAGTCCCAGAAAAAAACGGTTTGATTTACTCCGAGGAGAAGGCACGGGGCGGCTCAAAGCCCTCCCCCGAGCCGTCCTCAGACCCCCGGAGTGGGACCTGTGCCAGCCTTGGCCAAGCAGGCTAAGATCCCATTCCAACCGCCCTCCCCACCCCCTCAGTCTCCTAGTACGAGATTCGGGCGATCCCAGTCCGTTAATTTTGAAGCGCGCGAGTTTTGAACAAAGCCCTGAAAGCGCGGGCTCACAGAACAATGAAAAACGTGGAATTCTCCCCATCTTTGAGGCAGAAACTGTAGCTCCACGTGGGCGGGCTCGGTACAGCCCGACTCTGCGGCACGCCCCATCTGATGTGTCGCTCAGCTCCTCCCACTTCCAGCACGGGAGGCTCCCCCTCCATGGGCAGTGCCAAGCCTCGGGCACCGCCCCCGGGTTGCCACCCACAGCCTGGACAGACACGCCCTAGCTGTGAGGAGCGTGGGAACCGGATGTGACATCCCGGAACTTGCCCTCCCCCAGATGGCGGCGCCCATGCCAGAGAAATGTAAACAAACTCCGATGAAAAATCAGAAGGTTTCCCACACGTCCTGCAGTTTCTCTGATGATTCAGAGGATTCATCAGCCAGCATAGATCCCTGGCACAACATAAGGAAAGAAACCAGCACCCCAGAGCCAGCCCGGCTTCTGGCGACAAGAGACCAAAACAAAACAAAAACAAGGACAGAGCAAGACTGAAGCAGTGAAAGTTTATCATCGTCTAAAACCCTCCAAGAAAACAGAACAGAGACGGCTAACAGTTCAATTCCAGCAGCCAAGATACAAAGTAGACTTCGTCCAAAAGAAGACTGTCATGAAAACCACCACAAGAATCCACCAAAGCAGCAGGCTCAAAATACCTTAAAACCCTGACCTATTCTTTTATTTTGCAGTTTTAACAAGAAACCCAGAACTTTATAAGTTATTTTTTTCATTAAGATCTGAAAAAGACTACCAAGTAATTCCAAAACAAAAGGTTTTTCTTTTCTGTTTTGTCAATTAAGCAGGAAGATTGTAATAACTTGCCCAAAAATTTATATTCCAAACTAATTATAAAAGCGAATTCCTAAATAATTTTTCCTTCACAGGAAAAGATTCTGCAAAAATATTTTGCTTGCTCATATCTTTAATTGAAATAGTTCATTCAAAATTCAAAAGTTTTTAAAAATGGCCCATATAAATATTACAAAAAAAAATTATTCATCTCTATAATTAAATTGAAAACCTTTCAAAATTCATACTCCTCTAAAAACAATTCGTTTTATAAATAAGCCAAGAAAATCTAAAATCTCATAACTATGTAGTAAAATCCTAACACCAAAAAATAAAAATCAGATTTTAAAAAAGTCTAAAAACTATATCTCAAAACCAAAAAAGAACAACTGTCTACATGTTTTTCAAAGTTCATATTTTATGTTTACAAATTTTTATGTTGCAAGTTTGGTAGAGGGAGCGAAGACCTCTCAAGAAAAAGTTCTAATCAATTGTAAAATTCACATTAAAATACTAATCTTTTTCCTTTTTTCTCAACAGCAACTGTATTGTGTCACATGTTAAAGCAAACACTAAACTCCTAAGTTTTATAGCAAATAGCAAGGTAACAGCAAACTTTTAACCATACATCAAAATACATCAGCTCTTGTAAAAAGTGTCTCATATATCTCAAAGTCAAATTAAGACAATTGTGCAACCATGCCCAAACTACCAAACACTAACTACGCCATCAATAGCAGCAAAAGTTAACCCTCAAAATTAAAAACAAGTATCATGCAATATCAACCATTTAAACAATTCAAACAAATTCACTTGTCTAACCACACACTTTTTAAAGTATGTTCTACCTCAACACATAAAGGAGAAAAAGACCAAAAAACACAATTAAAACATCTCTTGTAA